>NW_017670828.1:197182-223019 GCF_001879085.1 Nicotiana attenuata
GGGGGGGGGGGGTTAACTAGAAACCAAAAAGGAAAGAGAGCTTTTTATCACACCCTAAAACACAAAGGACCACCACAAAACTACCTATCTTAGTCTTTCTTTTTCTCTCTCTCGTGAATATAGTTACTTCATTTTCCATCCACCTTGTAACACATGAATATCTAACAATAATCCCAAAAACTCAAGATTCATTCATGAAAACCTGTATTCTACTACCTAAAATTCACACCTTTTCTCTAACTATTCTCAAACTAAACATTTGTTTTCTTCTCTTGTTGTAGGCACTAAAAAAAAAAAAACATATGAAAATGTGGTTTTTTTCTTGTCCTTCTTGTTTTTTTATCTTCATATTTCATGTTGGTTTATTGTATGGATCTTTAGCTATTGAAACTTTACAACTTAATGATGATGTTTTAGGCCTCATTGTATTCAAATCAACTCTTCTTGATCCTAACTCAAAACTCTTATCTTGGAATGAAGATGATAACTCTCCTTGTGCATGGGAATTCATCAAATGTAATCCAATGAATGGTAGAGTTTCTGAACTTAACTTAAATGGTTTAAGTTTATCAGGAAAGATCGGTAGGGGGCTCGAGAAGTTGCAGTCATTACAGGTATTATCTTTATCAAACAACAACTTAACTGGTCCTATTAGCCCTGAGTTAACTTTGTTAACAAATCTTGAAAATCTTAACCTTAGTCAAAATGGCCTATCAGGAAATATTCCTCCATCTATTTCAAAAATGACCTCCTTACAATTTCTTGATCTCTCTCAAAATTCGTTATCTGGACCTGTCTCTGATACTATGTTTGATAACTGTGGTAATTCGCTACGTTATCTTTCTTTATCTGGGAATTTTCTTGAAGGTGCATTTCCAACCACAGTTTCCAAATGTAACTATTTGAATCATCTCAATCTTTCAAGAAACCATTTTTCTGGCGACCCGGGATTTTCCGGAGGACTCTGGGGATTGACAAGGCTAAGAACATTAGATCTTTCACATAATGAACTCTCTGGATTAGTACCTGTTGGTATTTCAGTGTTACATCAGTTGAAAGAGTTGTTGTTACAAGGGAATCAATTTAATGGAATGTTACCTTCTGATATTGGATATTGTCCACACATGAAAAGATTAGATTTGAGTGAAAATCTATTCACAGGAGAAATCCCAGAGTCAGTACAAAAGCTTAATGCTCTTTCTTTTCTAAGCTTATCAAACAATATGATAAATGGAGATTTCCCTCAATGGATAAGTAACATGAGCAGTTTGGAATACTTAGATTTTTCAGGCAATAGTTTAGAAGGGACATTGCCTGATTCAATAGGGGACTTGAAAATGTTGAAATACTTGAGTTTATCTGGTAATAAATTGAGTGGAAACATTCCAAAATCTATGGTTTATTGTACTAGTTTATCGACGATTCGACTAAAAGAAAATGCATTGACTGGTAGCATTCCTGAGGGACTGTTTGGTATAGGATTAGAAGAAGCAGATTTTTCAAGAAATGAGTTGAGTGGTTCAATTCCTCCTGGTTCTGGCAAATTCTTTGAATCAATTCAAGTTCTTGATTTATCAGGAAACAATCTTACTGGAAATATTCCAGCTGAAGTTGGACTTTTTTCCAAGTTGAGATATTTGAATATTTCTTGGAATAATTTTCAATCAAGATTGCCTCCTGAAGTTGGATACATTCAGAATCTAACGGTGTTAGATCTTCGACACAGTGCTTTAGTTGGATCAATTCCTGGTGATATATGTGATTCTGGTAGCTTAGGAATTCTTCAGCTTGATGGAAATTCATTTACTGGACCCATTCCTGATGAGATTGGAAATTGTTCATCCCTCTACTTATTGTAAGTACAATTTTCTGATTTCTCTTATTTTATTATTCAGTACTGGGGAGCCTTGGCGTAACTGGTAAAGTTATTGCCATGTGACCAGGAGGTCACAAGTTCGAGCCGTGGAAACAGTCTCTTGCAGAAATGCAGGGTAAGGCTGCGTACGATAGACCTTTGTGGTCCGGCCCTTCCCTGGACCTCGCGCAGCGGCAGCTTAGTACACCGGGCCGCCCTTTTATTACTGTCAAATGAATGTCCTAGCCTTTATAGTTTCACTTTGCTTTCTTTATTTTACTATAGTCTTGAACTGAATGTCAAAATTTGTTAAAATTGCAGGAGTTTGTCTCATAATAACTTAAGTGGCTCAATACCAAGGTCTCTTTCAATGTTGATGAAGCTCAAGATATTGAAGCTAGAGTATAACCAATTGAGTGGTGAAATACCACAAGAACTTGGCAAATTGGAAAATCTTCTGGCTGTTAATATATCCTACAACAGGCTCGTTGGACGGCTTCCATTAGGTAATATATTTCAGAATTTAGACCAGAGTTCATTGGAAGGGAATTTGGGCATTTGTTCACCTTTGTTGAAAGGTCCTTGTAAGATGAATGTGCCAAAGCCTTTGGTTCTTGATCCTTATGCTTATGGAAACCAAATGGGAGGTCAAAACCGAGGCGATGAAACTTCAAGAAGCAATAGCAAAAGGTTCAAACACCATAGATTCCTTAGTATTTCATCCATTGTTGCAATCTCTGCTGCAGCTGTGATCGCGGTTGGAGTAATGGTGATAGCCTTACTAAATGCTTCTGTTCGAAGGAAGATTGCGTTTGTTGACAACGCCTTGGAAAGTATGTGCTCAAGTTCTTCTAAATCCGGGAGCTTAGCAACTGGAAAGCTAGTGTTATTGAACACCAAATCGTCCCCGGATTGGACTAATAACAGTCTTGAATCTGTCCTAAACAAGGCATGTGAAATCGGTGAAGGTGTTTTCGGGACAGTTTACAAGGCTCCATTGGGAGGGGAAGGAAGATTAGTAGCTATCAAGAAGCTTGTGACATCAAAGATACTCCAATACCCTGAGGACTTCGATAGAGAAGTCCGAGTTTTAGCAAAAGCAAGGCATCAAAATCTGATATCCTTAAAAGGGTATTACTGGACTCCTCAACTTCAGCTTTTAGTATCAGATTATGCACCAGAAGGAAGTTTACAGGCCAAACTACACGAAAGGCCATCATCTTCACCTCCACTATCTTGGTCCACTCGATTCAAGATTGTGCTCGGTACAGCCAAGGGACTAGCACATTTGCACCACGCGTTTAGGCCAGCAATCATTCACTACAACATAAAGCCTAGCAACATCCTCCTTGACGAGAATCTCAACCCGAAAATATCAGATTTCGGGCTAGCAAGGCTCGTGACAAAGCTCGATAAACACATGATAAGCAACAGGTTCCAGAGTGCACTAGGCTATGTAGCACCTGAATTGGCATGTCAGAGCTTAAGGGTGAACGAAAAGTGTGATGTTTATGGTTTTGGGATGTTGATTCTTGAAATTGTGACAGGGAGAAGGCCAATTGAGTATTGTGAAGACAATGTGTTGATACTCAATGATCATGTGAGAGTGTTGCTTGAACAAGGGAATGTGTTAGATTGTGTTGATCCAACATTGGATACATATCCTGAAGAGGAAGTTTTGCCTATTCTGAAATTGGCTTTGGTATGCACTTCTCAAATACCATCAAGTAGGCCTTCAATGGCTGAAGTGGTTCAAATCTTGCAGGTCATCAAAACACCTGTTCCTCAAAGAATGGAAGCATACTAAACATGTCACAAACTTCATTGTCTTTTTATTTTGTCTCCTATAAATCCTATTATTATTATCTTAAGCTCCTAATTTGGTTATTTTGTTACTAGATAGTGATAGAGAGTTTGGTACTTCTCTATCATTTGTATGAAAAATATGGCAGGGTGCAGTAACTTCAATCTTGTTTGTTCCATTTTCTTGAATTTATCCTGATAAAGTTTATGGGTTTTCGATTTTCTGAAAATAATTTTGGTAGTTAATAGGAGGGTGTGGAGGTCGAGGATTAAGGTACAAGGATAGTGGATAATTTTTAGTTGTTAACTGATAGTCTTAGTAGCATGCATGTCCCTTCATATTCTTAGATTTTTATTATGTTATGTGGTTTTGTTCGCCTCAGGTATTGTGTTCCCCGTTGATCTTATTTGGTACTACTTATCATTTATCTCTCCCTTTTTCTTTTCTCTTCCTTATTTCTTCCTTCCTGCTTTCCTCTTCTTCTTCTTGCCCTTCCTGAGCCGAAGGTCTATTGGAAACAGTCTCTCTACCTACATTAGGTAGGGGTAAGGTCTGCGTACAGACTACCCTCCCCATACCCCCATTTACTGATTTGTTGCTCATACAAAAAGGTATCCACGTTGCAAGTAACTTGTTATGTTTGTATTTGTTCTTTTATACCTACTAGTATATATCAACGTGCGTTGCACGTTAATAATGACACGTGATGATTTAAATATTTTATATGAAGGAACAATAAAATTTAATTAATTAGAGATACTTTATGTATATTAATACACAATTATCTAAATGCGAAAAATATTATTACATTAGCATAATACATGAATTTAAAATAAAAGGACATCATCAAAACTTATACAAATGATCAATTTTGTCATGTTAGTTAGATAATTATGTATTATAGTTTAAAAGTATTTAATGTGATGGTATCTTAACCAACACTTCTTTGTGGACAATATTTTTGTGTGTATGTTTCCTCATAATGCTTTCGTTGCTCTGCCTTAACCATAACTTTTGTTGTCGATCTTGATATGCCTCTTAAAACATACAGTTATTCATGTAAGAAAACATATTGCGGTAAATATAATCCAATATTTAAGATGTTTGTCCTTGTATTTTATCTATTATATTTGCAAAACATAAACATACTAAAATTATTTTAACACAAATTTAAAAGGATATTCCTTAGTTTCGAAAGATGAAAGTTGATTTCAGGAATAAGATTATACTTAGAAGCACATTGACCAGTATCATAATTTTTTGCATGTATGACATTATTGTCAAAAATTTTATATACCATGTGTGTGCTATTATATAAGCTATTTGGTGTATCTAAGTTTTTCAGTAGCATGACAGACAATTTTTTCTTCAAAATCAATATATATACAATGGAAGATCAATTTTAACTTAGTATATTATATATACGGTGACAATAACATATGTAAGAAATAATAAACTTGACAACAAACATGTATGGTAGAAGGTCATTTGGTATTGAAGTATTTAAGTATTCTTCTTGATAGTAATTATTGGTATCATTTTCCGCTGAGTCAAAAACAGAAAAACTTTTTGTTTTATTATAAAATTTTGCAATCAAAATTAATATTATAAAGAGTCGACTCTGCTATGACGGAATTATTCTTTCTAGATGCCTCCGGCGGAATCGAAATAATATTTCTATGTCATGCATTACTTGCAAATATCATATCAAGAGGCATGACACTGTTAGCAATAATAGCAAGTGGTGTACCAACAACAATTTTGATTGTGCTTCTTCAGACACTTGTATAGCATTTTAATTCTTAATAATATATTAATATTTTTACTTTGTGTTCTAACACTCTTTTATGGAATAAATTTATGCACCGTAAATTTTTTTAACTTGAATAAGAATGTTACTCATATGATGAATTTAAAAAATAATTGAATTGGATTCTCCTGCTAAATAAAATTAAAAAATTTAATTATTTGGTTTTAAAATAAAATAATTTATTCTATGCTGATTCATATCTTAATATTAGTTCTTCTCTTATTTTGAATATCTAATCTTAATTATAATTTTATCCACCATAAATTTTATTTTCAAAGAGTAAAATATTGATATGACATGTCACTTTTAGGTCTTTATATCTGTAGAATCATTAGTGGTATTGACTCTTACAAACCATTTTTTTTCTCTTTCTCACACATTTATATTCATAAAAAATTCCTTACTTGTTGTTTAATAATTGGGTACTTTTTAATATTACACGAAAAATTAATTAAAAAAATATTTAAGTAGAAAAATAGTTCAAATATTATATAAAAAAATATATTATCGTGAGGTTTTTTCCCCTCTCAATTTCAACTCTTTTTTCCCCTCAATTTCAACGCAATGAAATTAAAAAATTTTAGTGTTTTAAAATAAAATAAAATTATTCTATGCTGATTCAGATCTTAATATTAGTTCATCTCTTATTTTGAATATTTAATCTTAATTATAATTTTATCCACCATAAATTTTATTTTCAAATAGTTAAATAATAATATGACATTTTACTTTTAGATCTTTAGGTCTATAGAATCATTAGTGGTATTGACTCTTACGAACCATTTTTTTCTCTTTCTCACACATTTATATTCTTAAAAAATTTCATACTTGTTGTTTAATGGTTGGGTATTTTTTAATATTACACGAAAAATTGATTTAAAAAATATATTATTTGAGTAGAAAAATAGTTCAAATATAATATAAAAATATATTATCGTGGGGGTCCTTTTTCCCCTCAATTTCAACTCTTTATGCGGCCCAATAAATTATTTTTTTGTATTGGACATTATGGAGTGATAATGTATTGCCAATACGGAGGATTCTGATGAAATTCATTTTATTAAACCTTCATACATATTCTTAGTAAGTATTTAATAGACCAAATTTTATTAATTTTAAAATATTAAATATTAAAAATTAGCATAGAAGGTATTGTAGTCCAAAAAATAAGTTATTGCAGTTATGTCCTTTTCCAATGAGTTCTTCCGTTTAATATTTTAGGACTACTTTGGTATATTAATATTGTATTTATGCTTTTATAATAATATGGGCTCTCTTTTTTCTAAACGGATTTGGGCAATATATACATTCTCAAATTAAATTAGTAATAGGACATTATAATAATTTTCAAATTAAAATAGTAATATAAATTTTTAAGAAGTATATCCTAAAAGTAATAGGTTTACATGGCTATAGATATTTACTTGTTCAATTTTGTATAAGCGTGACGGCCCGAAAGTAATTATTATACTAATAGGATTCCTAACGTGTAGTATTATGTCCTAAAACTAATAGGATTATAAGGCTAATATCTAGAATACCGGTTATGTCCTTTTATTATGAGTTAATATACTTAATACTATAAGGTTATTTTTGTAAACCGACAAGTTAGGTTACTTATCATTAGGACATGACATTAGCTTGGAGTCACGATATAATTTGTAAATTTTTTTATTTACTTACTATATTTCAAAATACATGAAAATAGAAATAAGGATAGATTAATCTTGGTATGTGCATTGTGTATGTACCCCATCAATAACTATTCAATTTTGAAAACTCAAGTAAACTTTACATTAAAAAACATGTTTGATTTATGAGATGAAAAGTAAATAAAATTTTCTGTAAATGTTAAATGTTGATTCTATTTAAATAATTAAGGATAGAAAAAATCATGGAGATCAAACAACAAATAAAATAAAATAATTTTAAGACTAATTTTAATTAAAATCGACATAAAATGCAACAACTTTTATGAATGAACTATATTTTGTTCAAAGTAAAAAAAAAAAGTCCTTCAATTTCTAATATAAATAAAGAAGGTAAAATATATATACTATTATTCATTTTTAAAACATTGAGTCAAAGTGAACTCTTGAGTTTATAATCTTTCAAATTTTTTAACTCCAAATTTTTTCCAAGCCTTTCCATACGTTAGACCAAACTCTCTATATTCTTCCAATACAAGGTTAAATTTAATATTTTTATTTATGAATCTTACCTAGTTCAATAAGGAAAGATTTAATAATCCAAATTTAGTTAATTTTAAAGTCCTAAATATTAGCGTGTAGTGTTCTGTCCTAAATCTAATAGGATTATAAAGCTAATATCTAGAATTTCGGTTATGTCCTTTTATTATGAGTTATTATACTTAACATTATAAGGTTATTTTTGTAAACCAACATTGTATTCATGCTTTTATAATAATATAGATAGCACCGACAGAAATCACTTTACGTTATACAGAATGGAATCTCTGTTTAAAACTATTTTTATCATGCCTTTTCCTTTCACCTTCTTTTCTGATTGCATCAAAGGGAGGTTGAAATTTTTTTGTTTTTTTTTTGTTTTTTTGGTTAGTAGCGTAAACACAAACAATAAAGGAATAAGCTTTTTTTTAATTCTCAAAATTCAAGAATCGAGATTCCAACTTCTATGATTTTCATAGACTGAGTAGGAACATTTTAATGATTATTAAATTCTTATTTATTAGACTAGCCATCTATCATCTATCGGTCTGCCTACTTTCACTTTAGGGTAGGTAACAAAGGAGAGTGCCATGGGAAAATCATCTTAATTTTGTGTCGAAAAGCCAAATCAAACTACGCCGCTATGGAAAAAAATTCCTGTGCTGCGTCTGTTTGGCATTTTTCAGTGTCACAAAGTGTTTCTGGAAAATTTCCATCAATACTTTTCATAGCCAAATCGCAGAACTCCAGAGTAGAATCATACGAGGTGAAGCAATTTATTCTTGCTCACTGCCTGACTGCAGCAATGAGGGTATTCAAAACCATTGATCTAAAAACAATAAAGTTATCGACTCAGAGATCCTCACTCCTTTACATACTAAATGTAGTTGTTCACATTTATAAGTCCGACTACAAGATCGTAAGATATTCGCCTTCAATTTCATTTAATCGGTTTATAGGCTACACCTGATTGTTCATGACAAAAAATCTGAAAGTAATAAGCTAAAGAAAGAACAGATCCTACACAGGAAAGACCATTCTCTTTCCATGTCAACTCAGTTTGAGAAAATCACGGCACAAAACTTTTTAAGTTACAAATTGCCCACTCAAAACTTCCTCAGTTCTCGTGCAGAGCCTTCATCAGATATAGTCTACTGAAGCTTTGTCCCGCAACACTGCAAACCGCATACAAACATGTTCATGATCAGAAGAACGAAAATTACAGGAGAACGAAGAACAAGAATTTATAAATGGAAGTCCTAAATCTTGGTTGTCAAATGAGAAGCATTGGTAACAAAAGTGACCAACAGAATTGAAAGCACGCCACTTATTTTATCTAACCAATAATTCTTTATAGTACTTTGATCTGACCAACAACCTCTACGTAATTTGGCAGCTGCCATTCAGAATACCAAGTAATTGTTTGCACAATCAACAAATTGGTCTAGTTCCTCCGAGAGCTAATTTCCATTGCACCAAAAAGAACACCAAGCGTCTAAAAAGATTTGAAAATGTTAAACACATCCATCAGGTAAAAGTTTCTGGCCTCACATTCCTATACTCGTGTATTCCTATTATAAGAGTTCTCTACTTCTGTTTTTCTTTTTTATATTTTTTAATCTTCTCTTGGAGGGGGTGAGTTGATGTTGGCAGAAAATTATAGAGAACTCAGATATGCATACCCATACCAAAAACCGACGTAATATAGGGGACAGGTGGACATCTTAGTTTATCCTCAGTGGTCACGGATAATGCAACAAAAATCCATATACTAATGCAAAAACCCCATTTGCAATGCCACACCGCAAGACGGGCTGCCTTGATCTACTAAAATACATCCAGAGAAAACGATCTCTCTATACGTGTGCGTATGTGTGAGGGCAAAATTTTAAAAACATGAAGCACTCAAGGTCCATCATTTTCCCCGGAAAAGAAGAGATCAGATAAGGGTCAGCATAATTCAGCATCATGTGTCAAATTCAGATATAATGGAACACAATAACACTCAAGATGGTAACTTACCCATTAATCTGGTTGCAGTAGTTTGCTATTTGATTAGTTATGAGAAAGCTATCCAACCGTGAGGGCTCTGGAAGTGGCTTAAAGATGGGATTAGAGGGGTCCTCCTCTGGCAGAGGTTCTTCTCCTGCAGCTTTGCGTGCATTGTTATCAGACCTGTAAAGGACAGAAGCCAGAATTAGATGGACATAATTAGATATAAACAAGGACCTCTGACTAGACACCATGATTTGCAAACTTTACCAGAGCATAGCTCGGCAAAAGATTCAACCTTGACTACAAGGTAGATTACAAGCATTTAAGGATCTAAACAGCAGATTCCATTTTCAATTTGTGGCAATGCTCAAGACCTTTCTCCTTCCTATCCCTAAAATATAATTGTCTGCTAAAGTTGTCCAATAGTATTTCCTGAAGAGCCAAATCTATTCCATCTCAGGAAGTGTCAGACTCTAACTTCTTAACCTTTTATTGCATATAAATTAAGGCAGGAGCTGTCTTGTTGAGGCCTGATCATCAAGTCATGTTAAGCTTACCCCAAAACTGTAGTAACCCTGATTAGACATCATGATTGCAAACTTTACCAGAGCATAGCTCGGCAAAAGATTCAAGCTGGACTACAAGCATTTAAGGATCTAAACAGCAAATCCCATCCTCAATTTGTGGCAATTGGTCAAGACCTTTCTCCTTCCTATCCCTAAAATATAATTGTCTGCTAAAGTTGTCCAATAATATTTCCTGAATAGCCAAATATATTCCATCTGCGGAAGTGTCAAGACTCTAACTTCTTAACCTTTTACTGCATATGAATTAAGGCAGGAGCTGTCTTGTTGAGGCCTAGATCATCAAGTCATACTAAGCTTACCCCAAAACTGTTGTAACCCTTCTTTCAAAATGACCTAAAAAAGTGACTACTACTTTTTTGTAATAAGGTTAATGAAGTATGTCAAAAATGACAACTACTTGAATATGCCCAAAAAAAAAAGATACCTCCTCTTTTGAAGCCAAGCTTGCTGCTGAGCTTGTTGACGAGAAAGATTCCGGTAATAGAATTGGAACTGCATATAAAGTGTTAATCTTAGTGAACCATCACTCGTATATGAATGCAGGAAAGCGAAAGATTGAACTTAGGAATAGGAGAGACAAACCTTCTGCTGTTCCATTGACAAGTCATCCATGCATTCAATCAAAAATTCCACATTCCTCTCCAAATATGGATTGGTTGACAATTGTAGCCGTTCATAATCACACTGACACACAAAAAAAAGAAAATCCGGGTTAAAGTTTGCCAACATATACGGACATTCGAGTATTCTGCCAAATTTCAGTTACATTACCTGAGTTACAGGTGTATCAGGCTCAAGTTCAGTCATAAAGGCGCTAATGAGTGCAGAATTTGAAACTTTTATCTGTCAAAACAATAGGAAATTAACTTCAGCAATGAAATAGAAGACTTTTCCAGAGTTCCTGACCTAGGTACTATGTACTTTTACTAACACCAGGCAGGCAGGATCACTGCATGGTGTTACTCAAAACAATGTAAAATTCCAAGAAATAGCATGGCAAAGCAGAGCATGTAAATATCAAATCTAATCTTAAAAGGAAGAAGAATTTTTTTCAAAAATCAGATAAAAGGAAAAAAGGCTACTAAATCAGAACTATATCTCAAACAACTTGTCTTCAAATCAATACATAACATGCAAAATGGTAACAGGCTATGAAGCAGCAGAAAGATAGTGTCCACATATGATGACATAAGTGCCAAAAGTAAACAGGATAAGGAAGCATTAGAAGCATACTGGTATCTCTTCAAAGATGTCAACCCATGAAAGATTCTTTTCTCTCAACCTACAACAGTAAAACAATATCAGCAATTACAATTTGTTTACTTTTACTTCAATGGTACCATAAGCATACTTCTCTTGAGAGGGAAAGATAAAAAGGAGCAACTCAAGAATAAACATACTTTTCTCCAGTAAAATTGTTACTCTTGTAGAGTTCCATGAAAGAGTCCGAAAGCTTCAAGGCTTTCAAAGCTAAGACACCTTGGTTGGATCTTGAAGGATCATAGATTATGCAGACACAACGTTTTATATTCTCCTGCAATCACAAACATCATAGAGTCTAAGTACAATAAATTATTCGGATATATAGCTACTAATTAAAAATAAATAACGCAAATAACCAAGCCAAAATATAAAATACAATTAATATTTAGGAGAATACCAGTAAGAGAACTTTTTATTTACAGTATAGAGTGTTTCATCTTTCAAACGATTAACTAAAGCTTGTGACATTTGACTTTGAAATCTTTTTTCACAGATGTTTAATCTTAGTGGGTTGGGTTTTCCCTACTAGAGAACCAGCAGGAGATTAGTACTGAAATGCAGAGCGATGAAAGCTCATTTACGCTAGAGGCAACGTGAGCGCGAGCCCTAGACACCACCATTACCCCCAAAAAAAAAGGTTCATAAAGCTAGAGATTTTACTCCAGCAGACGTTGGAGTGGCCATAAAGCAGCTATTTCATTTTGGTTATGGATGACCACTTTCTATTTCTTCCAAATTCACATTTGCTAAACTTTGAAATTCAAACTTGACTCTTTTTTTAGTCCAATTCCATGAGCTTTTCCTCATCCTTGCCTATCAAAAAGGTCACTCCCCTCATAGGTAAATATCTTTACATATTCCTTATTCATTAAAGGCTAACAACAAAATAACCAATTTCCATTTGCTCTTTGACCAGAGCAAACAGCTACTAGTTATACTAAAATATGTTGTCGGTGTGATTCACCCACTAAATTTTGAGTCTTAAGCTGCAAAGACACTTCAGGGTACTAGTCTTGCAAATCGGCAGATCATTTCCAGGATACATAGGTTTTTCAGGCATAGAGCCCTAGTGTTTAAACTTTAAACCAAAAGGGTACAACAGTTTTCGCAAATCTTTCTGGGACGCCTTGGAGTCTTAGGACTTATTTAGGATCCCTCTAAAAGTTACTTCTCCCTTCTCTTCTTAGGGCCAGCAGTATATCTTAGGTCACTGCAGACACTATGACTTTTCAAGTGAAATGTACTAGCATATTCGAAAAGCTCCATCAGTAATTCGGAAAAACTCAATTTGGGGCGGGTATAATTAACAAAGATCTTATGACAGAAAAAGAAAGCATCAGACTGCTGCACTTTGCAAAATTTTGAACTGGAAAAGGTATACTAATAAACATGCCAAGAGAAAATCAAAAAAAAAAAAAAAAAAAAATTCTGTAGTAGCAACCAAATATCCATACCCCAGTTATCAGCACAGAAACAGAACCAAAAGGAAGAATAACTTCACCGCCGGAAAAAAAAAACAGGTTCAGAATCCAACAAAGAGATGGAGAAGGATACCTGGTAATTCATGAAGGTCTCTATCAGTTCCACAGTCTGGAAAGAACCAAATAAAGTTGATTGATACCTGGAAAATACCCCCCGATGAGATTAATATTTGGGACAAATTATTAATGAGGTAAAAGTTAATATGACAATCTGTTGGAAGAAGGGACATTGCAAAAGCATTCCTTGTTACCTCATGAATTTAAAGCTAGGAGCAGAAGTATTATAATAACTTGCCCAAAAACAAAACATATTTTCTTACTTAGAAAGAAGAACCAAATGTCCTACCAAGATTAAATAGTGTCCAACAGTCAGAAAGCATCTTACCAACCAACGGTGTTGTTGTCAACATTAACCTCCCTCAGGCATCTCATCATCTCAAGCTGATAATTAGCACCCTCAGCTTCTATCTCCTCATCTTCCTCACGAACCTGAGCAAGACAGACGTGAAGAAAGCATTTGGTGACATAAATTCAAAAAGCATTTTTCTGTATAAATAAGAAGCGTGAAAGACCAGAATTCAACATACCGGAAAGGGAAAACAGTTAGTGACTTCAAGAACGCTCCCAACATCCAATCCAAGAAGTTGCCCAGTGACTAAAGCTGGTGAAAACTCCTGGCAGTGCTTTATTATTTTCAAAATAACCTGTATAACACAGTTTACTTCAGGAAAGTACACACGAACAAGGGGGTCCAAGATGCACATATACTACAAGAAGAGAGAACAAAATTTTTTTCCCACCCATATTTCCCGGTGCATGTGGCACCAAATAATTTTCTCACCCATATTCCCAGTGCTATGTGGCATCTCTAGAAACATAGCAATACAACATTAAAGGTATAGATAAATATTACCCAAGGGCTTAGCTAAAGTGGCAAAGGGTTGAGGGACTTGTGACTTAGGCCACAGGTTCGAGCCCTGTGCCAACTGAACCTGGTATTTACGTGGAGAAAGGTAGAGGGACGGGCCCATTATCGCCGAGCTTCAAGGGCTGTGGTTGGTCCCAATCCCAAGGTTGTCCTTGGACGAATTTCTCGGTCATAAAAAAAGTATACATAAATATTATTCCCTCGATACCATTTTACATGTCCTACTATCCCTTGTCATTGTACTCGTCCTTTCTCAATAGGTATAACACTCTTTATATAAGAATTCCCTAAATACATTTTTGATAAGGAAGAATACCCTAATACATATACCAATGGAACTACCAGAGTAGAGAAATATTCAAGACGTGCAAGCTAGTACAATGGCAATTTAAATAAGAGATCGCTCACTTTTCTTTTCTTTCTTTCATTTTTTCTATTTTGTTTGGGTACCTACTAACTCCCGTTAACGCACATACACTGTGTAACTCTACCCGAAAGCGGAGCTAAATAGAAGCAAGGAGGTTCAATTGAACCCCTTCGTCGAAAAAAATCTACTGCACAAATAGGGCAAAAGTAGATTTTATCGGTTAATTATGAAATACCGAATCCCTTTGATAGAAAGGTAGATTCTTGTAGTGGCAAAGTTTAAAAAGCTTTAGATCAAAGGTTCAAATCCTAAGTGTGACACTTTAAAGCTTTTTGAATCCCCGTGTATGAATTTATGGCTCCACCCCTAACTCTAGCCAACAAAGTTTAGGATGATAGAAACATTTCACCTACCGTTCTCCATCCTAGGATCTGAAACTTGGTTCGCAAGGGGGCTGCAAAGCCACCCCCTTTGGGGCAAAATATCACTCAAATTGTTTTTCCTATGAAGGTGATGTCTAGGCCAACTTGCACATATCTAAAGTATTCCACGAGGCACGTGCTAGTTGCTACCTCCCACCAGCACGGTACCAATAAAAGTTCACCAAGGCTTGGACATATGGAAAGAAATCACCTAGTGTTTTTTGCTTTCCGCTCGGATTTGATCATGAAACCTCATGGTTCAACTCACTTCACTGACCACTAGACCACACACTTGTGTGCTTCTACTTTTGAGTTGGATTTGCCAACTTGCGCATACCTCAAATATTTCATGGGCCACCTGCTACCTCCCACCAGCACAAGTACCATTAACATTGTCCACCAGAGCTTGGACATATGGAGAGCAATCACCTAGTGCTTTTTGCCTCCGCTTTGAAGCTAAGACCTCATGGTTCTCAACCCACTTTATTGACCCCTAGGCCAAACCTTGGGTGCTACTACTTTCGAGTTGGATTTCGGGGATTGTCACCAAACCAACTAGGAACTCTTCCAATTGAGCTATATACTACTTTATCTATGATTTTATTGGCTTATAATAACATAAACAGAAAGAAATAAAAGAAAGAGATAGCAGGTCGTAATACCAGTCCTTCAATCTGAACAACCCTGAGTGGCGGCGCCACAGCCTCCTCTGTAGCTGCCACTTGCAAAAACGACCGCCCTGTTGCTGCATCAAATCAAATTGAAAGGGGTTAACTGCTGAACTACACATATTGCACACAAAAAAAGTACTCTTTTAGAAGTGGAAGCAAAATTATACGTACGATTTGCCATTGACGAAATCGGGGAGAGAAATTAGGCAGAGAATTTGACTGAATGCAAAATCTTACTCTCTGCGGGAAAAAGTTCGAAAACCAAAGCCCTAATTGCTGGAGGGGTTTGTTCTTTATTTGTTGAGATGAGACGGGAGAGGAATTGTCACTAATGGGCCGGCCCATTACTGTCTGTACAAGGATTGGGCCAGCTTAAAAACTTGAGTAAAAATTGTGTGGGGTAGCCACTTTTTGAAGTGGTAAGTAGCCACTAGTCTATTAACATTAATATGAAAACGGTGTTACCTTTTTTCTATCTCTTTTCCTTCCCAAACCCTCTATCAAAATTTCAAAACCCTGCTCGATCACATACTTCAAATATATCAACTGTGATACAAAAGGGATAGAAAACAGATTTCATATCGGATGATTTGATTCATGTCATTTCTCCATAGCAGAAAATGATTTTCACTCCTATTTTTCTATCTATGATCAACCATCTCAACAACAAATACAGTTTGTTTCAGTCTCTATCGGCGACACCATTCTTCTTTCTTTAGCAACTAATTTGCAAAAATTGATCGAAAGACCAATGTCATGTTACGAAATCTTCAAGCAATTCACAAGTAATGAAAAGGTTATGTAGATTTGTCTTATCAATGTTGCATCCAAACCGAATCTGACATCAATTTTATATGTAAATTGCAATTATTATTATTATTATTATTATTATTATTATTATTATTATTATTATTATTATTATTATTATTATTATTATTTTGTAAAAAGATACAAATAACGTTTGGTTTTCTGCTACGTTATGGATCCTGAACTTACAGTTACAAGTTCAAAAGTTAAGGACACTTGTCCTAAACTTCAAGTTCCAAGTTCAAAAGTTAAGGACAATAGGTCCTGAACTTACAGTTACAAGTTCAAAAGTTAAGGACAATAAGTCCTGAAGTTCTGAACTTAGACTAACAAGCTCAAAAGTTAAGGACAATAGGTCCTGAACTTAGACTAACAAGCTCAAAAGTTAAGGACAATAGGTCCTAAACTTAGACTAACAAGCTCAAAAGTTAAGGACACTTGGTCCTGAACTTACAGTTACAAGCTCAAAAGTTAAGGACACTTGGTCCTGAACTTAGACTAACAAGCTCAAAAGTTAAGAACAATAGGTCCTGAACTTAGACTTACAAGTTCAAAAGTTAAGGACAAGTAGTCCTTAACTTAGAGTTACAAGCACAGAACTTAAGGACAGGTGGTCCTGAACTTCGAGTTCCAAGTTCAAAAGTTAAGGACATGTAGTCCTGAAGTCCTGAACTTAGAGTTGCAAGTTCAAAATTTAAGGACATGTAGTCCTGAATTCCTGAACTTAGAGTTGCAAGTTCAAAAGTTAAGGACACTTGGTCCTGAACTTATATGAGCAGAAGGTGTTTTCGTCCGGGCAGGTAAAATTTATTAAAGCAGTGGCTAAAGACTAAAGATATTCTAAACAGTGGCTTAAAAGTAAATACATGTGTTATTAGTGGCTAACCGTGCACTTCCCCCAAAACTTGGAGAAGATCTTTACACAAATAGCCTATAAACTGATTATACACGACTATGCACATTATATATGTATTATACATATATTATACATTTGTCGGCTATTTTTAGTTTAAGTGGTTGGGTGGACAGCTATTTGAGTTAATTTGTTGAGAATATTTAACCTAAATAACTGTCCACCAAAAAAAGAAAAAAAAAGGCAGTTCGGTGCAGTAAGCTCCCGCTATGCGCGGGGTCCAGGGAAGGGCCTGTCCACCAAACTAGTTAAATTAAAAATAAACGGCGAATCTATAATATATGTATAATTCATGTAAAATTAGCATAATTATGTATAATTTATGTATACATTCTAGGAAAATAAATTAATGAACCCGGTCGGCTATTTATGTAAAGATTTAAAAAAAAAATATTCTTACGTTAAATTTTTTTTTCTTTTTCTTTTTGGTTTTAATGAGATACTGTAACAAAGTACATGCAAAGTACCTAATGTTAGAGGAAGCAACGAAGTTAGATTAGACTTAATTATTGAGACTAATTGGATAGCAGAGAGTATTGTTGAATGAAACTAGTTAAAAATATCAAGTAATTTAAATTGCATAAAAACTGAGATTTGACTACACATAAAAAGAAAATAAACAAACAAATGACCATTATAAAACTTCTCATTCTATATATTTGGATATAAAACATAATTGCAATAAGTGGAAGTATTACATAAAGTTTCTCCAGGAAAGATATCAAGTGTAAATTTATATAGATAAATTTCAAAGGCATCCCTTGTAAAACGATTTAGTTAGCTTGTATCTTAGCTAGAAATCTCAGAATCTGAGATTACACAAATGAATACTTACAATACTATATATTACTATACTATATGCTTTGTAATCAAAATATCTGCTTCAATAATAGTGTTGAATTGTAGACAAAAGGAAGCCAAATCATAGCTCAGTGTGAACATTGTATTCTTCAATTTTCTGCTCAATTTTCTTATCAGATGAGTTGAGACACTCCGCTTCTGGATGAACGTAGCCGGCTATAATGCCTGTCGCGGAGTTGCAGTATACTTCAGCTGTGCCATCTCTACCCTCTAAGTTGACATTGTCCAGGGTAATGTGGCTGCAGGGCACGGTGTCACTACACGCGAATTTCATCGCCTTTTGGCTC
Organism: Nicotiana attenuata; assembly: GCF_001879085.1. Classification (NCBI taxonomy): domain Eukaryota; kingdom Viridiplantae; phylum Streptophyta; class Magnoliopsida; order Solanales; family Solanaceae; genus Nicotiana; species Nicotiana attenuata. The sequence continues at coordinate 215,423 of NW_017670828.1, forward strand.
TTTGATGTCCCACTAATGTTGCGATACATTACTTCACTTATCTCAACTGCAGATGTCTACAATGTCAAATTAAACACACTTTGTCATACTTCGTGTAGGACTTGCAGGTTCGGCCAAATCCAGTAACTTTGGTCCGAACTCTGTATTTGTCTTAAAAAAATCACTAAATATGTATAAATTGTTAAGTTAAAACCTAGTAACATAAATGAAGTAGAATCCCCGAACCTACAACCTTCAAATCATGACTTAGCCTCTGCCGAAGCACGCAAAAGTTAACTTAAGAACTATGGCTATGTTGTACCTGATTATGGCAAGGTTTTTGTGAGTCGCAATAGAATTGATCGATGATGATTGGGTTTGAAACATCTTCCATCCTTACATTTTGGAAGCGGACTGTTCGAACATAACCTGATCCTCCCTATGAAAATTAAGGACTTCACATCAGTCTCCCTATAGAAACCAAATTCAATTATGAACAAGGAAAAGGAAACAACGTCTTGCAGAAATGCAGGGTAAGGTTGTGCCTGCGTACAATAGACCCTTGTGGTCCGGCCCTTTCCCGGACCCCCCGCATAGCGGGAGTTTCATGCATCGGGCTGCCCTTTAACTAAGGTTATAACAAGAACTTGTACCTGCCATGTCTTGATCCTGAGGCCATTTGTGGTACCTTTGAGGAATGCAGTATCCAGTACTACCCTTGTCACTATGCCGATAGAGTCGTCCTTACCAAGGCTCCCAATGCTGGGCAAAGATCAATCATGTAACAGAATCAATTGAGGGAACATAGGTTAGAAAACAACAGGAACAACAACTACTCCTCAACCCCAAGTCTGGATAAAGGAGGAGTATTTCCGTAGGCTAACAGTCAGCGAAAAACTAGTCAATTTATGATGAATTCTCACAATAAGTTAGAACAATACTTCAGCTAATTCTTACATACTTGTTCAGCACTGATTCAACTTATGTGAAATAAACTACCTGATTCCATGGCCAGGACCACAGTGGATTGTCTTCATCTTGATATTGGAACTAGCATTGACGATTGATATGCAGTCATCGCCTACATATCAAAAACAAGTTAACCATATTCATTCTTTCACCGCAAAACACACATTATATATGAAATTTGCTGAAAAAAGTACATTCCATAGTTTTGCATGTACATTATATTGTGCAAGCAGATCGGTCTTTTAAATTGTGAAACTAATGATGTTGCAACTTTTTTTAATGTCAGGGAATTGACGAGCCTCACTACCTCCACGAGGTAGGGGTAAGGTCTGCGTACACACTACCCTCCCCAGACCCCACTCGTGGGATTATACTGGGTATGTTCTTGTTGTTGTTGTTGTTGTCAGAGAAACAAGGTGAACGGAAAGTAGATAACACGACATAAAGAGGGATAGTGTGGAAACCTGTCCCGATTTTGCAGTCCTGGAGCACAACATTTGTTGATTCACTTATATGGATTCCATCGGTATTAGGACTATCTCCAGGAGAAGAAATCATAATGCCATTTACACGTACAGAATCCGATCGAGAAATGACAAAATGCATCTGTTGGCTATTTTGGAATGTAAGGCCCTTCACCCTTATACCTGAACTTGAGTCTATAGTTAATGCCTGCAATTCGAAGTTTCTCGTCAGTTTATCAAGCTAACAAGATAAGACTAATAAAACAAAGAGTCAAGACTATAAGAATTAAGTCCTTACCCTTGGTGCTGCTTTACAAGGCTGTTATCAACACACAAAAAAACAAAGAAAAGAAATAGTTAGAACATCACCACAAAAAAGTTGTCTGTCAAAAGAGGCGCGAATCTAGGATTAGCAGTTAGTTGGTTCAAAATGAGTGTGATAACAACATATATGTACTTTTTTTTTTTGGCATATGTAAACATAGTCGAGCAGAAAGAACCGTCCTAGATCTGCCTCTGTCTGTCAAAAAATTAAACGAAAAGAGCGTGTTATATGGCTTATCGTGTATGTTACATTGGTCTTGTTCTTCTTGCATGATGCTGCCCACCATTTGCTGCCTGATCCATCAATAATTCCATTTCCTTGGAATGTAGTTCCTGTCAAATTGTTGAACACAAGCCAAGCTTTTGGACTCTTCGGATCCCAGTTCTCAGGATCGCTTGGCGCTACTATGGTTCCATCAACCTGGTATATACAAGAAAACATTTTCAAACCATTAATTTGCCCTTTCGATCATTTATATTTTTTGAACGATAGTTCAGTTACTTTACTGTGATAGAAATAGTTTTGTAACTTTACTATTATAATGGATAAAATTCAGCGACATTATATGAAAATTAACCACAGGATTAAAGTAATCACCTGGATGATCAATCTGTTGGCACAAGGCCCGCTGAATCTGGTTGCATTCACTAGATAAGTGCGTCCTGAAGGGACCAAGAAAACTGATCTTCGTTTCGAACAAGCTTGGTTCCATGCATCTACAAATGCCTGAAATTTACAGCAATTTTAGAAAGCGGAAGAATGTAACTTTAACTACAGATAATCGTCCATAAAGAGTGAGATAAATAACCTTAAAAACAAATATAACATGTTAAAATAAAAAATCTACACCGTCAGTACATATAATAAGATCGGAAACAGAGACGAATCTAGAATTTTAATTTTATGGGTTTAATATTTAAAGTTTTTAGAGTTGAACACATTATATTTTTAAGTTAAGGGTTCATATCAACTATTTATTACAATTTTAGTGATTTTTACACATAAATTTATGCACCGCGCTGAAAGTACTGGATTCAGTTGAACCGGGTAACTCTATGTTGCATTCGCCTCTGTCTGCCCTCCCAAGCAGAGGTGGATCTAGGATTTCTGCACCACTAAAGAAAGGAGGAGGAAAAAGTGTAAAGTGCGAATTGATCCCTGTTTTTTGAGTAAATAGTTAAATATTGAACCAAGTGCACCTGTGCACTAAGCTCCCGCTATGCGCGGGGTCCGGGGAAGGGCCAGACCGCAAGTGTCTATTGTACGCAGCCTTACCCTGCATTTCTGCAAGAGACTGTTTCTACGGCTCGAACCCATGACCTCCTGGTCACATTCCACCTTTATGGAGCATGGTGCCAATACATAATATTAGACCAATTCTAGAAAATTGATACGTAAAATACCTAGTTTGACGGAAGGACCATGGGTTCACGTGCCCCAGAATTGAGGCTATAGATCCGCCCCTGCTCCCAATATAGGCGCAAAGTCTGCGTACACACTACTCTCCCTAAAAACTCACTCGATTTGTTGTTGTTGTTGTCGTACTATCACTGCATATAAGCTAAATCTTTTAACAAAAAACTAAAAAAGCATAATCTTTACCTTGGTGTCATCAGAAGTTCCATCACCAGCTGCACCAAAACTATCAACATTGACAAGAACTTTATTCCCCCTTCCATTTTTCTGTAGTTCAAATACTTCTTCTTCATCTTCATTAATGTCATCAAAATCTTCAAACTCTGAAAAAATTTCTTCTTCAAGATTCTTCTCAAGTGCATTTCCAAGAGACTCAATTAACAAAACAAGAAACAAAATGAAGATTATTTTTGTCTTAGCCATGATATATGATTTAGTGTTTGTTTTTTGTTGGCCTATGATTTTAGATAAATCAAGTGAAAACCATAGTATTAATATTTATATGTAGTGTATTTAGTGGTGAAAATTGGAGGATTTAGTGGGATTACATAGCTTGGCTTGAAAGTAGATAAAAGTTGTTGCAATTAATTTTTTTTTTCCATATCCGTACTTTAAGTGTAAGATTAAACATTATTTAGAGATGTTTGCTTTACTTCTCAGACATGATCCACTTCGTTGTTCACTGTTCATTAGTCAAAGTGCTTTCCATATATATTCTATTTTTATGGAATTTTAAGAACTTGTTCATGGTTCAAATGAGTCAGACTTTCGAAAAGTTCACTTATATACGTGAGTAACCAGGGCTACGCAGGATTTTTGATAAGCGGTATTAACATCTTAAAAAATAACAAATGAATAAGTCATTATAATGATAAGCAGTGTAACTTTTCATATTTATACCCATTTTTTTCATATATATATATATATATACACTTTTGTGACACCACTTGTTTCAAGGTGTATTTTCCCCTGAGTTTAACTTGTATACACTGCGGAAGTCGACGTCGAGTATTAGGGTTGTAGGTTAGGAGGTAGTTGAGTCTTTCCTTAGTTCGTACCTTCGTGAGGCTAGTTTGGTAGGGTTTTTGTCGAAGTCAAGTAGTGGCAATGTTGTGTCTTACTACTCTTTTGTTTTTCATAGTGTCAGGTCTATGTACTGTCTATCGCACTTGCTTTGCATCTACCTACACAAATATCCTCCCCACACCTCACTAGTGAGATTTTACTGGGTCGTTATTATTGTTTAACTTGTATACACTGATAATATGAAAATGCATATTTATCATATCAAGTAACTAGAAGATAAATGCATGTAACAATTCACTATTAATGGAATTTCTAGTAACTAAAAAATATAAGACGTATAATATTTTTTGCTATAATATGTAAAATGCACTGACAATGTAATATAAATTTGTTTATACTATTAATGTATATAAGTTAAAGTCATATATATATGTATAAGAAATGTGAGAGTACATAAGTCTATAGCTGGAACAATTGAACAAACTCCATAATGAAACATAAGAAGCAAGAACTGGCACAAACTTAAACGTGAAGAGAAAGATATATAGAGTGTTTTGTGTCGCTTTCTCCTTTCATTTAGTCGGTGTTTTTTCATGCAAATTAAATATTCCGTTACAATATGTTATTATGAAAGTTTCTGCCTAGTCCACATTTATTTTTATTTTTTATTCTTTTTATAAAGCCAACAAAAGCTAACTCACAGTCAGCACCGCGATCCCGATTCCTGATTTTTACTTTTTGTGGTATTTTGTATTAGTCAATTTTTGCAATAATAACTTCGGCCACGGTAGAATTAATCGTATTTTATATGTTTCAAATCTATTTACTTACTTTTGAAGGGCATTTATACGTTGAATTTCAAAATTATGGTGGGAAACAAGAAAATCTCTTCTATTCAATATCTCTATGTGATAAAAAGCGGCGTTAAGAAAAATTCTTGTTTATTAACAATGAATAATAATAAAAGTACTTATTTTAAGAGTTTCATTAAATATCCCTATATTAAAATAGATATCCTACGAGCCTAAATAATTGGGAAAATAACACTGTATAGTCACTCTTAAAATATAATCGAAAAATATATATATTTTGTATATATGTATACATTATGTATGTTGTATACAAAAATCATACAAATTTTATATAATTTTTCGGCCACCGAATATAAATAGTTTCTGACATTGGCTAAAAGTGATAATATCCATGATTTCTTGCTTTTAAAAGAAATTCCCCAAAATTTGCCGCTTTTTCCATGAACATTATTACCACTTCTATTGGTTATTAGTCTAACTATTATTAATATTAGTGTGCAAGTTTGACGATATTCAACATGGGGAAGATTTCAAATCCGATGGACCATAGTAAGTTAGCTTGGTCCCAATCTAACGACATCTGAACCATAAATTCCAAAATCTCGACACTGCAACTTTGCTATTTTAGCAAAGAGAAATTTTCTCAAAGTGGTTATTACCTAGCTGTAGCTATCATTTACTATATTATTTTCTATAGCTGTGTTTTCAGTTTTGTTAGAGTGTATTCGATGTGTTTAAGCTACTGTTTTTATGAATACAGTAGCAAAACTCGGCGTGAAAGAGGGGAGTACAGCTAGGCAATTATTGTATTTGACTGTATTCACGATATGTATTTGTGAATACAGTAACGTAAATAGCGTAAATCGTGGTCTATTCAGCTGTTTTTAAACGGAAAGTGAATCAATTAACACAATAGACTCCTAATATAACTCAACAAACTCAATTATAAATCTGAATACATAAATACATCTGAATACATAAATTATATTAATTGAAAAAAACATATGAATACATTCATGGAATATAGCGAGACAGTGAATACAATGAAATACATGGAATACAGCGAGATACATTGAAATACAACGAAAAAAAGATAACAGGCTCTTCAAGTTGCTCAGTTCCAAACTCCATTCAAGAATAACTCTAATGTTGTCTCGTCGATAGCAGATTTTGAACCTCCATTGTCAGCCCCAATTTACCCTATGTCAAATTTCAACATTGATACGAAACATAAGACATTAATTTCTAAACAGACTCTCCAACCACTAAATCGTCATCTTGATCTTGACTCTTGACATAGAAAATAGCGGCTTCATCTAAGTCTTGACAGAAAGAAAAGTTGGGGAAAGAATAAAACGAAAGAAAGAAAGAAAAAGACAAAATCGAATATCTCAAAGAAGGGAGGAATGGGACGTTGCCGAACGGGAATTTGAAGTGAAGGGTTCAAGGAACTTGTGGGAATGCTTGGCTTAATTTAGGGGCCTTTTGGTTATACATAGAAGTTTTTTGAAACGGGTTAAGACTTTAAGGATATAGCTAAGCAGACTCTTCAACCACTAAACATAGCTATACGAAATTTTTATTGGCAGCCCCAATTTACCTTTCAAATAGCATATTTTGAACCTCCATCTTTCTCTTTAGGGCTTGATTTCGACATTTATTCAGAGCCCCAGGCCACTGACAATGAAAATTTCATTCGACAATGGAGATGAATCAGTGGAGAATCATGATTGTATTCATGGAGAAAGACTAACGTTGAAAGAGAGAGAGGGTGGAGAAAAATCTGAAAGAATGAGAGAGAAAAATAATACAAAGCGTATTTTATGGCTTAAGGGTAGGAGGCGACCATAAATAAATATTTGGCTATAAAAATCAAAAGGTAGCTATGGAATATAATTTTTTAAAATGGTATTTATTTAAAATAAATAAGGTATCAACCTTTGCTACAGGAGGTAAAAATTCCTTTAGCAAACCTGTCACATTTTTTTCGCATTACATAAACTCTTAATTAAAGCCTGTTATAGTCCAAAAAAGAATGATCACACTTAATTTCATTCAAAAAGATTGATTTATCTAGTGCGCCTTGGACTTGTAGCGACTGAATCTTGTTTCCAATAGAGCACCATTGAAGGTCTACCCCATTAATTCTAATCTTGTATAAATAAGTTGAGACTCCCTTCAAGAATGTTCCGCTGATTTTCAAAGTTCATTGGATATATATCTCTCAGGGGTAGAAATTTGAGCCCAAACTCATCCAACCCACCCAGAGTTTAATGGTTTGGGCTACAAATATTTTAGCTCATGGGTCAATTTGGGCTGAGCCCAAGTTAATCCATTATTTTTTGTAGCACATTCTGACCCATTAAGCAGCCCAAATACAACCCATGAAACTCACCCAAAATAAAGGTATCTCAACCCAACTTATGTAGAAATTTACTTAGTTGCCCCAATTTTACTTTTTTTTTTTGTATTTTTAATTTTATGTTCTTTTGTTTTTCTGCACTACCCACCCACCCACCTCCTACCCCTGCCCCCTGCCCCCCTCTCGCAAACCCACTCAAAAGTATTTTCAAATTTCTGTTTTTTTATTTTTCTGCCCCACTCAC
>NW_017670828.1:223039-276484 GCF_001879085.1 Nicotiana attenuata
CCTACCCTACCTACCTCCCTCTTACCCCCCCTCCCCCTAAAAAAATTTCTTTTTTTTGTATTTCAATTTGCTATTTTTTCTGCACCACCCACCCACTCTCCTACCCCTCCCCCCCCACCCCTCCCCCCAAAAAAATTTCAACTTACACAATTCAAGGTAAAAGACTTTTTTATGCAAGATGAGCACGGTTCTAAAACATGGGTCAAGTTAGGCGGGTTGGGTTATGACCCATTGTTTAGCCCATCTTGACCCAGCCCATCTTAGCCCAAGTACACTTTGGGCTGGGTTGGGCAATGACTCATTTATTGACCTAACCCATCTTGACCCGCCCAAATTCAGCCTAACTCGCCCATTTGCCACCCCTAATTATTATCTCCCCATATAATTTCAAATAAAAAGTAGACTAAAGCTTTAGATATGACACTGCCAGAATTTAAACGTTATTTATATTCTATCATATTCAAAAGAAAGTAAGTCCAAAATGAAAGATAATATTGAGTTTATTCTTTCAGAAATTTAAAGATTATTTAACATAAAAGTGTGATGACCCAAAAGGTCATCACTCGTTTTGAAAGTCAATTCTGTGTTCTGAGGCCTTAAAAACCTTCTTTTATCTCACCTCGATTTGCGTGCGCAATGCGGGCGTATATCCGAAAAGCTTTTATGTGAAAATTTGAGAAAAATACTAATTTTTCCTTTAAAATTGAATTTAAGTTGACTTCGGTCAATAGTTTGGGTAAACGGACCCGGACCCGTGATTTGATGGTCCCGAAGGGTCCGTAGAAAAAATTTGGGACTTGGGCATATGCCAGAAATTGAATTCCGAGGTCCCACGCCCGAGAAATGAATTTTTGAAAGAAATTGTTCAACTGAAAATATAAGAATTTATGGAAATTTAAAAATATTTTAATTTGATGGTATCGGGCCCGTATTTTGGTTCCGGAGCCTGGTACAGGGTTAAAATAATAATTTAGTTGAATTTGTGGAATTTGGTAAGAATCTAAGTTCGTTTGATATAAAACGGACCTTTAGTTGAGAAAATGGAAATTTTGATGTTCTTGAGTAATTTCATGAATTTGAGGTTGAATTCATAGTTGTTGATGTTATTTTGATGATTTGATCGCACGACCAAGTCCGTATGATATTTTTGGACATGCGTGCATGTTTGGTTTAGAGCCCTGAGGGCTCGGGTGAGTTTTGGATAGGTCGCGGAGTGTTTTTAACTTAGGAAAAAAATTGTTGTTGTNGGTCTGCATGCTTCGCAATTGCGAAGCCTGGCTCGCAAATGCGAGCACTGTTGGAGTCGCATTTGCGACTAACCATCGCATTTGCGATGACTGGGCAGGTGGGGGGACCTTCACATTTGCGAAGCTCCATATCGCAAATGTGACTCCAAAAGTGATCGCAATTGCGGACGATGGTTCGCATTTGCGAAGTAAACAGGGCAGGCCTACCTTCGCATTTGCGAAGCCTGGGCCGCATTTGCGAGTTCGCATTTGCGAACCTGACATCACAAATGGGATAACTGCACCTGTGTAAATTATAACTTAGATGGATTTTTCTTCATTTTTCCAACTCTTTCAAACCCTAAGCTCTCTTGGGCGATTTTCTAAAGAAAGGTTCTTCTCCAAATCATTCGTAAGTCATTTCTAACTCATTTCTTTCAATATAATCCATCTTTTTACATGATTTCATTTCAAAATCAAGGGTTTTCCGTGGGAAAGTGGGTGGTTTTAGGTAGAACTGGGATTTGGACCTCGATTTGAGGTCCGATTTCAAAACAAATTATATATTTGAGTTCGTGGGTGAATGGGTAATCGGATTTTGGTTCAAACTTCGGGTTTTGACCAAGCAGGCGCGGGATCAGTTTTTGACTTTTTGGGGAAAACATTGGGAAACCTATTTTCATGCATTAGAATTGATTTATTTAGCATTTATTAAAGTTATTAAGTAAATTGTGACTAGATACAAGCAAATTGGTGGTGGAATCAAGAGGTAAGCGGTAGTTGAGGCTTGATTGTGTTCGTGGCATTGAGGTAAGTGTTTGGTCTAACCTTAGCTTGAGGGAATAGGAGTTGTGATCTTATTTGCTATGTGTTAAGGGTTGAGTACGACGTATAGGTGTGGTGACGAGTATCTATACGTTGGTGTCAAGCATGCCCGTGAGTCTTATACTATGATTGTTGTGACTCCGTTATGTATTGTCCATGCTTAATATGATGATTATAAATGTTGAACAAGGCTTATGAAAGTATTCTTGGTAATTGACCATTGTTGAGCATTGGCTCAAGTTGAGACTTATGTTGTGAAGTAATTGTGGAAACGAGACGAGATATATTGTTGTTTCCCTTGCCGGGATGTTATTGTTTATGATATTGTTTCCCGTGCCGGGATGTTATTGCTTATGATATTATTTTCCTTGCCGGGATGTTATTGTTTATGATATTGTTTCCCTTTCCAGGATGTTATTGCTTATGATATTGTTTCCCATGCCGGGATATTGTTGTTATACTATTGTTCCCTTTCCGGGATTCTTTTGTGATTGGTGTTGATTTGTATATTGGGAACGGGTTGCACGCCGCAACAATATTATATGGGATCGGGTTGCACGCCGCAACAAGGAGTAATAAGGGTGGACAAGTGGGGTCGGGTTGCACGCCGCAACAATATTATATGATTGGGATCGGGTTGCACGCCGCAACAAGAAAGAATAAAAGTGAATATTGATTTTTATGGTGAGAACGAGAGTAAAAGCACGAAGGGTGATGCCGTGCACTTGTTACTGTTTTCCTTATTCTTGCTAATATGAAATTATGGTGTTCTTTATGCTTCTCTGCTGAAATTCTGGTAGTACTTGATATTTCTCGCAGCATGTTCCCCCTTCCATCTTTAACTGCTGGTTTATATTATCATTATTTGCCGTATATGATTTAACTGCACAGGTTTATTTGGTAGTCTTGTCCTAGCCTCGTCACTACTTCGCCGAGTTTAGGCTCGACACTTACCAGCACATGGGGTCGGTTGTGCTGATACTACACTCTGCACTGTGTGCTAATCCCGGTGCTGGAGCATTTGGACCACAGTGAGGTTGCCGCCTTCAGTCCAGCGGAGACCCGAGGTAGTCCTGCAGCCGTCCGCAGGCCTTGGCGTCCCCTTCTATCCTATTTCCTTCTGTTCTTACTTATTTCAGAGACAGACATGTATTTTTTTCTTTGTTCAGACCCTATGTGTAGTATTCTTAGATAGTCTGTGAGATTGTGACACCAGTTCTGGGTGTATTACTTTTTGGAACCGTATTTGTATTAAGTTAAATTGTTGAATTTCGTCTTCCGCACTTTTTATTCCGCTGTTGATCATATGTTAACTTGTGAAATTGTTAAAAGATAAGGAAAAAGGATAATCAAATCTGTAACTGTCGGCTTGTCTAGCTTTCACTAGTAGGCACCATCACGACTCCCGAAGGTGAGAAATCCGGATCGTGACAAGTTGGTATCAGAGCTCTAGGTTGCTTAGGTCTCACAATTCACAGACAAGCTTAGTAGAGTTTGATGGATCGGCACGGAGACGTCTGTGTTTATCCCTAGGGGCTACGGAGTTTATAAAAAACTTCACATCTATTCTTTCCTGTCGTGCGACTTGATTTCTCAATGCTAATTGAACTTCCACTCTATTCTTTCGCAGATGGTGAGAACACGTACCGCTTTATCAGTTGACCAGCAGCCCGAGCCCCCAGTAGCAGCTCCTGCGAGGGGCAAAGGCCGAGGCCGTTGTAAGGCCCCGGAAAATTTCGCTAAGTAATTTAGGATTTCGTGGTGCCGGGTAGGCTAATTATAATATTTTACGTGCTATTAACATGATGGACATCAATTGGATTTGTTAAATAGGTGTATAAGTCTTATAATGTGTAATGTGGGGTCTAATGGAAGGCCTAAGTCCAACTCAAATTGGAAAATTTCATAATAGGCTAAAATTCCAAATGAGTTTGCACAAGTCCACACTTTGAACGAGCATATCTAAATACATATAAGGTTTTATGTGATGAACAACCTATCATATGAAAGCTCTTCGAGTCTAGTTTCCAACGCTTCAAACCGTTCATCATTTAAACATTCCTACACAAAGTTATGATCAAATTACCAAAGGCTGGAAAAATGCAATCCTGTGTCGAATCTGCGATCGCAAATATGTCGCATTTTTGACTCTGCGATCGCAAATCTGTCGCAGATAGGGCCAGTGTTGTCCAGTTTTGGGCACCTATTTCGCCATGCATTCTGTGGCCCACATTCTTGTTTTGCGGTCCATTCTGCGATCGCAGACCCTGTTTCGGAGGTTTATTTTTCCTATTTTTATAACCCGACCCCATTTTCATAAATAGGTTGAGGGGCTTCATTTGGGGTCATTTTCTACTGATTTTAGAGAGAGATGAGAGCATATAGAGAGAGAAAGGAGGGGCCTAGCTTCATAATCATCCTAATCTTGTTCAAATCTTCAAGAATCAAGGAAGCAAGCCACTAGATTATCATCCATCCGGGTAAGTCCTACTCCTTGAGCTTTAATGCAAGAGGTTAAGAGTTCAAATATATGGTAGGGTTAGAAATAAGCCAGGCATGTACACTAGGTTGTAGTATGTGGAATTTTCAACTATTTTTGGGTAGTTTCTTGTTGAAATTAGTTGAGGAAAGAAGGGGTTTCAAGTATAGGGCCTTGAAGTCTATTTCACATGTTAGGTGTTTGATGAAATCCCTAGGAGAGTTGCACCATGGGGTTCTTTCTAATTATTAATCAATTTTTGCAATCTTCCTATAGATTATTATCGCTAGAAGTATTGGGGCATTGTTGTAACTTAAGGAAAGCTCAACAAGGTATGTTGGCTAAACTTTCTCAATTCCATAAATGTTTTCGTAAGTTCAAGTATGGTTGGCTCAAAGTTCCTAATTTCTATATTCCGGGTTATTCCCTATAAAATTCATAAACTTGATTATTCTGGACGAGCCTTATATCGAAAGATAGATGTTTAAAGTAGGGTTTGCTTATTAAATTGGTATGGCTTGAGTTGTATGTTAAATGAAAACTAGTAAACCAATTGGGTGAGGAAAACTCGATATGCTTAATTGCTCTTATGTGTACCAAATGCTTTGATTGAGTGTGTCTAGTTGTTGATAGTCTATAAACACTACTAAAAAATGATTCTATTGGAACAGCTATTTGGTAACGGTTACAGAACTGTTACAATAGATTATTTTTTGGGACGATTTTAACTGTTCCAATAGAGTGAAAAGGCTTTTGGTACACTTCTGAAGAAAAACCGTCCCGATAGGATAGTAACCGTCACCATAAATTAAGCTATGAGGACGGTTTAATAAGGCGATACTATAGGGATATTTATAGGAACGGTTTTCTGAAATAAAATATTTATGAGGACGGTTTATTTTTCCCTCTCTGATTTCCCTCCAACATATTTATCAAAAAAAAGTAAAAATAAATTGTGACCCCACAAAAAAAAATTATACTATAGGGTTACTAAATCATAAAACCTTCGTCTCTCATCCCAGTATCCTAGACAAATTCGCCTTCAAACCTTCGTCTATCCTCTAAGGCTTAAGTCGTCTCTCTCATCTTCAAATCGCGACGAACTGTTTTGCTTAATCCGACGAAGGAATTCCGACGAAAGACAACCATTTCGGCTAATATAAGGGAATCTCAGATGTAGATTATCGGTATTTCTCCGTGTTCGTGGTTGTTCGCTTTCGCTATTGTTTCGCCGGAAAAGTATTTCGCCGGAAAATTGTTTCGCCGCTTCTTCTGCTTTCTTTCTCTGGTAAGATTTCATCTAAACCCATTAATTTACTATGTCCTTTGTTTGTATTATATGATTTCTAGTTTTTGATTTCATCTAAACCTTGAAATTTTTTGATTTACATTAAGGGCTTTCTTATTATTTGTTGCTACTTGACTCTTCGTGTTATCGATCACATTTTATCTGTTAGTTTTATGTGTTGTTACTGTCTGCCCTGTTGCATTTGCCTAATTTCCATGAATCTAGCCCCTGATTTCTTGCTGGAAGCAATTAACAGTGCTTAGTTCTTTCTGTAAATCTAGCTTCGAGAGATGCATGTTATTGTTGATCTGTTGTAGTTGTTGCTGCTACCATTCTTTTGTTCTTTCTGGGAATAATGTGTGTTGTTTTCTCTATCGGAATTGAGTCCAAAACTTGTCCAATCGACTAAAATTGTTATATAACAGTTGAAAATTCATTGGCTTACTTGGGATTCAGTTGAAAAACAGTTGAAAGTTCTATTTTGAAAGGTTTTGAGTTTCTGATTTTTTGAGTCTTGAACTGAACTTCCTTCTTGTTCTACTATGAGATCGCTTCTGTGACAGACTGAATTAGACTCGCATAGAGCATAAACTCAAAATTCTAAGTTCCAAGAACTGAAATCCAACCACAAATTAAGTTTATCTTAATGGCATTGGAGCCTACTGTAAAGGCATTGGCATTTGAGTTTAACTTATATGTATTAATATCGCACTATCCGGTCACCTAAAAGATAATTGCAAGTAATCGTCCTTAAGAAGTAGGAAAAATAACCTGAAAAATTAGGCTGATAATAACCTGTTACAATATGTTAAAATACACATCCAGTGCAACTAAGATATATTCTAGTAGTATAAGTTTTTGGGTGTTAAAGGAAGGTGTTGAGTTTAAACCAAACAAAATTGTCTACCAGCTAGAAACATCTGCCCAATAGATTATTTCCTTAAGTGTTTCGACAATTAATTCATGGAGACCTCATATGTTATTCTATTGTTTAGTTAACAAAAAGTAGTTCTTTAATTTTTATTTTCCTGAAAGTGCTTATATATGCTGAATCTTGGTTGATTTATTTGGTTGTCCTCATATGCAGATACCATGACAATGCATTTATTAGCTCGCGAGCATTGCACATTATCAATAAGTTGAATACTTCTGCCACATACAGATTACTGGAGTCTTTCTTTGGTCAACAGGTAAGAAGATTTCCTGAGGCAGAAACTCTAATTTTTCAGCTGCAGTAAAATTTTACATGTTATTGTTTTATATCAGAAGAATATGCAAGTCTTTAAGTCTATCAACTTAGGATTGGAAGGCCCATATTCCTTTCAGATCATCTATGGAATTTGTTTGATTAGGAGAAAGGGATTTGACGAATATGACTAGATTAAGTTATAACATCATAACAAATAAACTATAAACATAAAATTACTGTTAAATTTTGCAATAGTGAAATCCATATAATTTTGACAATAAGTGACTTTTTTCTATCTTTCTTATTATTCGATTTTTTTATTAGGAGTATATAAACCAATTTTATACTAGTTGTTTTGGTGTTATGTAGGATAAAATTAATTTAATGGACAATGGAGATAAAAGGTGGATGGGCCTTCGAAGGTCAACTGATGAGTACATACAAGGAGTGAATAAATTTCTTGATAAAGCATTTGAACGAGCTTCTCAAGGAAATCAAATATTATGCCCTTGTAAAGTGTGCGCTAATTGTTTTTGGCATCATAGAAATGTGGTGGAAGACCACTTGATTGTTAATGGTTTTGTTCATGGATACAACAAATGGGTTTTCCACGGGGAAGGATTTTCCTCGAGAAAGACTCGATGCCCAAGCAGTAATGATGAAGGTTCTGACATGTATGACGATATTGATGGATTACTTCATGATACATTTCGAAATGTCGAGGATGATTTGGGACATGAAGGAGTGAGGGATGGACCATCAGAAGATGCAAAAAGATTCTTTAAATTAGTAGAAGAAGGGAAAGAAGAATTATATCCAGGGTGTGAGAATTTCTCCAAATTAGGTTTTACGATTCGATTGTACTTGTTTAAATGCATTCATGGGATGAGTCATGTGGCATTCACATACTTGTTGGAGTTGTTAAAAGAGGCATTTCCATTTGCTCAGCTACCCGAGTCTTTCTACAAGGCTACAAGCATGATAAAAGATTTGGGTCTTCATTATGAAAAAATACATGCATGTCCTAATGATTGCATGTTATTTTGGAATGACAATGTAAATGCAGATACTTGTTCTGTGTGTGGGTCTTCTAGATGGAAGAATGTTGTTAATGTCTTGACTAATTAAAAGACCAAAACCCCTGCAAAAGTTTTAAGGTACTTTCCATTAAAGCCTCGACTTCAGAGAATATTCATGTGTCCCGAAACAGCTGAAGCTATGAGATGGCATGCCACTGAACAACCGAATGATGGAAATATAAGACATCCTGCTGATGGTGATGCTTGGAAGGAATTCATTTGTTGCATGATTCGAAGACAGCTTCACCACAATAGCTTGATGCAATCCCTCCTCCTTTGCGAATTCCATCCGTTCCTTCATTGAAAACTGAATTGTTGGAACTCCATGTATAACTTCAATAGGTTTCAAGTATTTTTGGTTCAAAGTAGCGGCTGTTTTTGCTTGGTACAGGCGTGCAACATATGTATTTTTCTGTTTGATATTTTAACATGAAGCATTATATATGACTCTGGTACCTTTCTGTTTGATATTTTAACAGGAAACATTATATATTTCATTGTTTGATTTTTTTTTCTGTTTGCAGAGAATGTCTAAAACTAACATTGAGAATCGGAAGAAGTTGAAGAATCCTCACACTGCTGGAAAAAGAAGTTTTGCTTTCGTTCGCTCTAAGTTGGTGTGTAACTAGCAATCGTGGCAGAAAAATTTCAATTTTAGCTTTTGTTTAGTTCATGGCAGATCACTAGGAATGCTAACTCACTTTCATGTAACTAGGAAAAAGACAAGGAAACTTCGGATCCTTTATCAGCAAAGGAAGTCTTTGTTGCTACAAGGAAAAGAAAAGTTGGGCGAGCATACAAGTCCTCGGATGAAGATACAACTAGTAAAATTGTGTGATTATATTTAATTAATGTTATATCGAGATCAATTATTTATTTCTATTTGGTTACTTTTTATTTACTTGAATTATATTTTTTTGAATTTGCTTTGTAGGCTGAAATGGAGGAAATTGAAGCACAACAAAACTTAAATGGCAATGAGTCTGTAGAGGCATTTGCATCTGTCATGGGACCTGAACATCCGGGACGTCTGAGATTGTATGGACGGGGGGTTACAAGAACTTCTTTGAGAGGGAAAGTAGGATGTTTTGAACCCTCTTCGAATACTTCAAATTCTATACAAAAATTGGAGGAGAAGATACAAAGAATGGAGGAAAAAATTGAGGAACAAAAGGCAACTATCCGTCAAGAAGTTGTTGCAGATGTCCTTGCACGACTTCAGCATTCAGGAATTGATATTGATGCTAACATTATTCTGGCGGCATTGGGTGATAATTAATTGGGAGAAGCTTCATCTGCTCAGCAAACAGCATTGCAACCAATCTGTCGTCCATCTACTGGTACCAACAAAGAAGGCCAACTCATTCCAGGTATTAACTCATTGAAAATTTAATAATTTTTGTAAGATCTACTGTCTTAGTTTGGTACTTCATGTGCGCATTCTGTTGTATTCCTCTAGTGTACAAAATCCTTCTCTACTCCGTCAAAAGCTATTGTATTCCTCTCTCTCTCTATACAGTTCAATAGCTTATGCCTTAACAGTTGAGCTATGAAATCTTGGTTTTGTTGCATCAAACATCAAGTATGATACAGTGTCATTTTGTAAGAGAAATCTTTTATGTTCATTCAGGTCTATTTTCCATCAGCAAGGCCACGGTTTAAACTTGGTAGAAATGAATTATCAATTTTAGTTTTCTGTTATCACTTTTAGCAAACTCGCGCTGTGGAAGATTGTGTCTGGATATATTTGATTATGGTACTTTGTTGAGTGATTTTGTAGATCCCAAGTGACCTTGGTGGATTTCTGTGTGGCGTTGCTTATTTAGCCAAGTTCTTGTGTAGAGACAAAATTGTGTGATGAAGTCTCTTGTCATTACCCTTTGTGATTCTATCTTCAATAGCCTTCTTAAGCGACAACTCCTTTGTGATTCTATCTTCAATAGCCTTCTTAAGCGACAACGCCTGTCTCCAATCAGGCGCAATCTAGCAAAGCAAGAAAAAGCTTTTAGAAACTACAGANTCTATGTCTATGAATATTGAGACTTAAGGAAACTAGGAGTTAAACAATGAAACGAGATAGTCGGTGGTTGTATCCGAAATTCAAAAACACTTGTAAACTAGATATTATGAAATACGTAGAAGCCCTAGGGAATCAAAAGACAACTTGTAACATAAATGGAGAAGTAGATCTGACAAAATTTCACCCTCAAGCATAGCCATCCCTCGTTGCACATCTTCAGGTTGTTTGGAATGGACAAGCGCCCATAATACTCTCATTCTTTCCTTCAACCGGACGCCATTTGTAGCATCTGCTGCTTCTCGTTCACATCCCTATCAATATGCATAGACACAAAAGACTAAGCACCAAAAGTAATCTCACCAATTGTGGCTTTAATACTAATCAATTAGTTCAACAGACTCATTTGATTCACTAACTAGTAACTAAAAGTTAGAATTATAATTGTTCCATTTACAGAATTGAGTTATGTTATTAGCGAAGTCTGCAAAGAACTATCCAGAACCTCTAGTTTTATTTGCTACATCTATCTAGGGAGTACTACTATGTATTGTATGTTTGTCTCCTTCTATAGTTGAAATACTGAAAAGTTGTGTGAGGAGCAATAAAGAGATACTTGCAGTGTCTCGAAAATTCTATCTAGTGGCGCCATCTGAATGACTATGTAAGTTGAAGGTTTTATCAGAAGCCATTGTTTATTCCAAGTCTTTCTACAACAGGGTGATGCAAACCGAGTGGTGACAGACCTCAATGCAAAAATTGCCTATCACTACCTCTTGTTTCCATAGCAGAACAGTATGTTTTGTTTGGATAAAATTTTCAAATTTTCTTAGTTTCAGAGCAACTTTGAAAAAATGAATGATCAGAGAAGTGCTATAAGAGTTCAAAGGCCTGTGTTTGGCCAATATATCTGAGGGTTGTCTTGCCCTTTGTCTTGCTATATAGTTTTGTTACTTCCCTAGTTAGATGTATCTCCTTATGTTTTCTGATTTGGATATATAGTTTTGTTACTTTTTTAGTTTTGTTTTCTGATCAGAGAAGTGCTATATAGTTTTGTTACTTCCCTAGTTAGATGTATCTCCTTATGTTTTCTGATTTGGATATGCACCACAACAAGGATAATGATGTTTTGAGCAGGTTGAAAATTTTGGGATGGTCGTATTTACAAAGGAAACTCTGCTAAAAAATTTAAGAATTTAGAGCGTTTGAAAATTTTGGAGTTATCAAATTGGTTATTCAATTACTTTGTGATTCAATTATCTTTTAAAAAATTTATTTAATTATTTCTGGTTGTCTTTTGTAGGTGCAGCGATTGCGGAAGAAAGCAGTGACGAAGACCTTACTTGAGTGTTGTTGATCGTTGTTAAACTTTCTATCATCATGTTCAAAGATATTTTGGTTTAGAACTTTTTGTATGCAAACTCATCTATTTTGACTATTGAATTGTTGATCAAACAATGTATTCACATTTTGTTTTTGTATAGGAGTAATGCTAGTTGAATATTTTAATTTTATTTTGTGGTTTATATAAGTTATGAGTTAAAAAATTTCATTGCACAGGAAAATATTCCTCATTTTGCTTCCATAAATATCAGAAATTCAATTGTGAATTGTTGCAATAGAGCATATAACCGTTCCAGTAGACCAAACAAATAATAATAACATCCCCTAATAACCGTTGCAATATGTAACAATATCCGTTGCAGTAGGGTACTGAAAATTGTTCCAATATCACAAAAACCGTTGCAATATATCATCAAAACCGTTGCAATAGACTTAAAAAATCGCTGGAATAATTATACCACAACGGTTTATAACCGTCCTAATAGAAAATACAACTGTTCCCATGAATAGAGCAATGGTAACATTACCATAACCGTTACAATACCCCCTATATGGAGACGGTTTTCAAACCGTTACAAATAATCGTTCCAATAGACCTATTGTAACACTGAATCCCGGAACGCCTCCAAATCCGTTCCGATAGCCCTATAGGGACGGCAAGTGTATCTATTGCCACGGTTTTGGAAGGGTTGCCATAGACCTAATTTCTAGTAGAAAGGTTTCAAGGCCACAATCTGCCAAGGACTTGAAAAACGAAAAAATTTCATTAGAAGCCATTTTCGTCCAAACTTTAACAAATTAAACCAAAAACGTGAGAAAAGCAAAACTATTTTTCGTTCAACAATTCAAGCTTCATCCAAACATCCAAGCTTCATCCAAACGTCCAAGCTTCATTCCAATCAGATCAATTCGTCCAAAAATTTCAACACCAAGCCAAGTTCATTCCAATTTCAAGTAAATCCAAGTGTAAGATTTCGTTCATATTTCGCAGAAGAAGATTCGTTCAGATAATTCAAGAAGCAGGTATGTAAAGGCTAAGCTTTTCCTTCATTTTAGCATGATCTCGTAATTACACAAGTTTGATAATGAGGCATAAAGAAAAATTCATATCCCAGAATTTACATATATTTTCCTAGTTTTGTAAGTTATCGTATTCTTCTTATTGGACTGCATATTCAGTTGAGTATTTCCTTCTTCCGGGCAAGAGAGCAGAGAGTTTACATAGGTACAGTATTAAAAGTATTTTCATTACCATCGAACTATAATCGATGGGCAGGCCCCTATTGGGCAACCTCTGATCAGATGGTAAGTTATATATCAAGCCTACTGTGGCCGAGCGCATATGAGCGAGTCCAGTTGGTCGAGATACAGAGCCTAGTATGGCCGAGCGCCTATGAGCGAGCCTACTATGGCAGAGCAGTTATATATATACCGAGCCTTATAGGGCCGGACAACTATTTTACTTACTATATTGAGATAGTTGAGTCCGTATCAGCAGGTAAGCATATCTTCAGATCATCTTTGACTTCCAATTACTTTTAGTTATTATATTATCAGTTCAGGTTCAACTTTCAGTATATTGCCTTACATACTCGGTACATTATTTCGTACTGACGTCCCTTTTCTGGGGGCGCTGCATTTCATGCGTGTAGGTTCAGACAGACAGACGGGTAGACCTCCTCATTAGGTGTTTCCCGAGTTCAGCTTGATCGGTAAGCTCCATACCCTTCACAGTTGTCGGGTCTAGAGCTTTATGTATATCTTGCATATATATGTATATATATGTTATTAGTAGACCGTGGCCCTGTTCCGATCACAGTATATCCATCAGTAGAGGCTTGTAGACATATCCTGTCAGTTAGTGCAGTATGTTGGGCTTGTAGGCCTTTTATGTATATTTTGTTGGTTTGCCAGCTATAGTAGTTATGACGGCCTTGTCGGCCTAGCATTATATTGATGTTTAGTCAGTATTTGCAATTGTCTGGAAATGTGGCCCATGGCCAAAGTATGACATTATATTTGTTCAGAGTCCCTTAGTCGCAAATTGGTACGCAAGGATAGGTGAGGCACCGGGTGCCGGTGTCGCCCCCCCAGGTTTGGGACATGACATAGAAACTGGGGCAAAATTTTGAGCAGGACCCTCAAAATTTCGGAGCAGATCGAGCCAACGCAACCACATGCCAGACAGTCAGAAATCGGTTAAGAAACTGGGGCAGAATTTTGAGAAGGGTCCTCAAAATTTCGAAGAAGGTTCAACAAGTTTCGTTGCTCACAAGTTTCGAAGGATCATCTACCAAAGTGGGGCAGAATTTTGAGGAGGACCCTCAAAATTCTACCACAAGAAAGCTTCAATGTCTCTGAAATGTGTTACAGTCACTAGTCCATCTAGAATTACTTGATATTTCAGTATGTTTTAAAATGACTCTATTTTATCAATAATTGCATATTTTCGAAAAGTCTATTTCCGTAACAGTCAGGTGTTACCTAGGGAAACTCAAACGAGGCCTCCAGAATGGAGCATAGCAAGGCCAACAGACAAAGGCACGAACCAACCTCCGCTTACGAAACTTACAATTTTTCTTTGAGCGCAGGCACATCTGACATAGCGGTAGCATTCGCAAACATATGCATGAAGCAAAATCGCTATCAAACGGGCCACCAGACACTGAACATATTCCCAGCTAAGAAACATTCTACCCTTATTTGCTATTTGTTCTTTCTTCACATGGGACTAATTCCCATCCCGCATCCTGCATAAGGCTAAGCCCTGCCTCCATTCTGCATAAGGCTAAGCTCTACCTTCCATCTGCATGGGACTAAGCTCTGTCTCCCTGCATGAGGCTAAGACCTGCCTCCATATTTGCATAAGGCTAAGCTCCTTCCATCTGCATGGGACTAAGCCATGTCCCGCATCCTGCATGAGACTAAGCTCTGTCTCTATCTGCATGAGGCTAAGCCCTGCCTCCATTCTGCATAAGGCTAAGCTTTACCTCCCATCTACATGGGACTAAGCCTTGTCCCGCATCCTGCATGAGACTAAGCTCTGTCTCCATCTGCATGAGGCTAAGCCCTGCCTCCATATTTGCATAAGGCTAAGCTATGCCTTCCATCTTCATGGGACCAAGCCCTTTCCCGCATCCTGCATGGAACTAAGCCATGTCCCGCATCCTGCATGAGGCTAAGCCCTGCCTCCATATTTGCATAAGGCTAAGCACTGCCTTCCATTTGCATGGGACTAAGCCCTGTCCCAAAGCCTGCATGAGGCTAATCCCTGCCTCCATATTTGCATGAGGCTAATCCCTGCTCCATATTTGCATAAGGCTAAACTCTGCCTTCCATTTTCATGGGACTAAGCCTTGTCCCAAACCCTGCATGAGGCTAAGCCCTACCTCCATATTTGCATAAGGCTAAGCTCTGCCTTCCATTTGCATTGGACTAAGCCCTGTCCCAAACTCTTTATGAGGCAAATTTGCATATCATTATTCAAAGGCGTCATGTTTCGGAGGCACCATCTTCATGGCTCAAGAACATCATTTCATGGCCTGTGAATCCCTCACTGAACAATTCATGGCCTAGGACATCATGGTCTGAGGACATCATCCTTAATCATCCGAAGACAACTTTCATGGTCCAAAAGGGAATCTGCATCATTTTTAAATTTTCGCACAAATACGTTTGTAGCATCTCTTTATCTGCAGGTGACCAGTAAGCAACCTCTATCCCAGCAGGAGCAACCTCGCTCCAGTTCCTTCAACTATCTCAAACTTAACCATAACCATTCTTTCACCTATCCCGAAATCTCGTGTCCATTCTTGTAATGACTTCATTGGTATATTCCGTCGATGGATCAGGAACTACACATGGCCTGATTCCTGTAAAACCTGGGATATGTAGGCAGCTCAAAGACCAAAGTCCCGCCTCTATCTTTCAAAACATCCCATCCGATCAAAATTGGCCATCATTTCTTTACCCAAAAATTCTTTCATCCTTCTCGGGTAAAGAGGGGCAGCTGTTGATACCCAATTTTTTCCTATAATATTTTTGAAATGCATATATACTTTTAAAACTACGCATTAGCATCAACTGATATTTTTCCATAATTTTTACATTTTTAAATTAATTTATCTCAGTATTTTATTCGTACAAATAATTACAAATTGCATCACAAATGTTTTAAAACATTTCTCGATTTAATATTATTATTTATGGTCCTATTAAATCCAAACTATTTCATAAATGGCCAAATTGGCACCTTTTGGTTATAATTGCAATAACTTTGTAATTATAGCCCATGCGTACATTTCTGGTATTATTTTACCAGAAACTAGTCCTCCTTATTTTTGAATACTAAATAACTATTTTTAAAACATTCCCATGCATGAAAAATCATTTTTACAATTAGTAATTATTTTACAAATTATTTTTAATCAATTGTTTGGGGTATTTAACAAATAGCCTCTTTTATTTAAATTTTAACCTAAAATCTACCAGCCCAAAACCCCCTTTATATTAAACCAAAACCAACCCAAAACCCTTTAGGCACAATCCATAATTACACGACCCAAACACCCCTTAGCCAATCATGGCCGTTGATCACTTTGATCAAACGGTCAGGATATTTCCTACCATAATTAAACCTACCTACACCCCCCCAAACCCTAATCATTCTCTGACCAGACCCCGCCGTCACTTGTTCCCTCGTCTCTCAAATGCTCTCTAACTCTAACCCTAATTCACCCTCGCCGTCACTCACCTACTGCCCTCCTATGGTGGTTCTTCACCACCTCATGCCTCTAATGGCCTCCTTCTTGCTATGGTATATCCATTTCTTGGATCCTTGAGGAGATTCTCAAGGGACCTAGGTGGTCTGTTTATACCTTGGGGTTTTCTTGCCTATTTCAGGCTATTTGACTCGACCTTGAGAAAGATCTTTCTCATTTTTTATCCGTGGACTCCTAAGTCTATGTTCTCATCTCTGTTTTACTTCTAAAAACCCCCAATTTTATCTTTGATCTTCTCAGATCTGTACAGATCTGAGACGGATTGAACGTACTTCACATGCTTTCTTTAAAGCTTTCTGTTTTTCAAGTGATTTTCTGTTCTTCTTAAAACTAGGGATTATTGAAACTCATCTTCTCAAAGTTTTTCTGATTTTCGAATGTTAACCGTATGTTCTCAAGTATTATTGATTGATTTCTGCTAAAATTTTTTGGACCCTAATCGGTTTATGATGAAGCCCTAATTTTCTTATATTTTGCTTCGATTCTGAGTCTTTCTGTGTTACTTGTTACATCGTCTTGTTCTATGCTTTGACTTTCATGATTTCCCCTTAGTCTAATTCAATGTCTTGTGATTTTTGCCCTAGTTCATCTCTATTAGGGTTTCTGGTTCGATTTCTCGGCTAATTTCTGAAATTCTATTTAGCCTAGTTATCTATTAGTGGAAACTGATATTTTCTTCCGTAAATCAGTACTACTTTAAATTTTGATCTACTGATTTGCTCTGTCAAAACTTATGTGTAGATTCTTTATTATTTCCCTTGTTTACAACCTTAATTAGTTTTCTTACCTTATGTGTAATTATTAATTGGTCCTGCTAGCCTGATTTTATGCTTTGATTTTCAGAACCAACTTCTAATTGATTTCGGAGTTAGCTCTTGCCTTATTTAACTCAGCCCTTAATTACTGATTGATTCCATATACAATTTTTCTTAAATTAAGTAATACTAGGCTGACTTTATGGCTAATTTGTTCATGATTGACTTCACTTGATCGATTGTCTGATTATTTTCTTACCTTATTAACCTTGCTCTGATTTACTAAAGGATTCCGTATGAGACTTCCTTAAATTAAGTATCATTTATGAGATTTTGGCCCCTTAATTGAGTCATGATTGATTGTTAATTGATTTCCATACCTTATGTGCATATGATTGGCTCATTACCTTATGTGTCCTACTCTATTGCATACTATAAAACCTCCATTGTTATGGTTCTCGACAGACATCAGTTCATATATATACACACACACACACACACTCAACTATTCTCCTTCTTTGCTACTTGTGTTACTTGTGCTATTGTGGGTCTAGCCAATGCTAGACAGTGAGGCTACTGGCTCTATATTCTACACTATTTTCCCTCAACTGGTATGTTCTCTAGTTACATTTGACACCCAAACTCTATGTGTTTCATCGCTGCATTAGTTCATTGGTTATGAACATGGCCTACTCTCTTATTTACTTCTTTGTTCAAGCATGCCTGAAATTCTGCCCTGCTCTATATGTAACTAATATGTTTACACTTCACATGTTTATCTAATGTTTGAACAACCTGTCTGAGTTATGCTTAGATGTGTGATCATGCCTATGGTTAATCCTGCTTGTGTGTCTATTCTCCATATCTTTGCTCCATGTTTAGTTGCCTGCTATCCTGGTTAATTTGTTAAGGTTACAAGTAGTCTATGCCTATATGTCTCCCCGCACCCCATTCATGCACCCTCAATAAGATCTCCATGTGTTCCCAATCCCCTTTTCACCCCTGTGTGCAAACATGTTTGCTAAAGTGTTTGTGAAACTGAACCTTTTATGATCTATTGATTGTCTACTGAATTTTCTCTCCTCTGAACTGTTTTTAAAATGTGTTCTTCTAAAACTGGTTTCATTCCTAGCATTTTTCTTAAAACTGGTCTATTCCAGAAGATCTTTTACTCCTAAGAATGTATCTCCACAGTATTTTCACTAAGTCTTTTCAAGCACTCTCACTTACTCTTAGATTATTAAGTTCTGCCCCTCTGGTATGTGTACTGCCAGGAGATCCTTAAGATCTCTCCGAACTCTGGTATATCAGGGTTGGCTCTTCCACACTACACATAATCAGTCTTTATTTGAGAAAAGTATGGGTGTGAGCACTGCCCGGGATCCTTGAGGTCCTTAGGGAACTCTAACACACCTGGACATGAATTGGTCTATGAAAATCCTTGGCATTTTAGACTACTAAAAGGCCCGGTACACAAGGATTTGCTTTGGGCCTAATTCAGGCTCCCTATAGCTTAATTTATATTTTATTTATATAATTCTTATTCAATCATTGGTCTGTAATAATTAATTATAAATAGATATTAGGGTAACTAGTGAAAAGGAAAGATAGTTGTACGGTACAGTGGGTAAAGCTGGGTAGATAACATGCCTATAGGTGTTTACTTTATACTATTATTTGTTAGATAACCTGCCTATGGCTTTATTTCATTCAAAAGCACTCTACTATTGCATGTTTGAACACTTGCCTAGATGTTTGCTCTAATCACTATTGCGTGCTAGATAACATGCCTATAGGGTTTACTTTGGCTCAAATGTGCTTTGTTAGATAACCTGCCTATAGAGTTTGCTTTGGTTGAAATAAGTTCTGTCTACTTTGCTTTACATGATTAGACGCCATGCCTATAGGGAATAAAATAACTAAGGTTCAACTTTCATTACAGCATATATTCAAATCCGTCTCTTTAGAAATCATGCATGTAGGTTTAAATTGGTTGTCACACTTGCTCTGTCAATATGCGTGTCTAATAAGAACTAATAGCAGTTTCACTCATTAGAGATAGAACTCATGTCCATAGGGTAATTATCATATGCATTAAGTACTAAAACTGGAACTTCATACAATGTCTTGCTAAATGTCACTAGAAAGCATGCCTATAGGATAAAAGAACTTCAAACTGTTTCCCAGAATCGTGACTGCATATACACACTTAGGCAAGCCTTAGGACATTAAATAATTGTGAAACCAGTTCTGTTTACGTTCGAAGTTATCCAGGCTTAACAGGCTATAAAACCAGTAGGCAAACTGGTTAGGATTCTGCCACTTCCATTAAAACAAATGTTGCATGTTCTGTTTTGTGATGTTCATCTAGATGTCATGTTCCTAGGCTTTCTGAACTTATTCAAAAATCAGTTGTTTGAGACGTGCTGTTTATTTGCTTATGTACATGTGAAGGTAAACATGAACCTTAATTGCTTTTCCCTATTTGATTGTCCTATATGTTCTTTGCTTGTCGCCTAGATTTTCCCTTTTAAACACCTTAGGCTGTCTAGAACTGCCCAGATTTAGAGGTCCTAAACTCCTCCAGGACCACAAGGAAGGGACGGGTAGCAGCACGCTTAGAAGTCGTAATTAAACTCGCTTATATAACCACTAAGGGGAGGATAATGGGTAGTAAAAGGATATGATGACCTGCGCGCTAATGTTACGTGTAGCCCCTCTAGTTGAGGAGGATTACGGGGCATTGCACAGATTGATCCTGTAGGCTAATCAACTTAGTACCTCCCTTTCCCAATTCCTATATGCGTTTAAATCATCTAAACTTCCCTTTCTTGACAAATACATGTGTAAGCTGTCCAAACCTCTCTCTTACTTTCATTATATGAATTTCCTTGATCATATATGTATTTAGAATGTGAAAACTACCTTTATTTGCAAATATGTGCCAAGACTGTTTACTTGATTAAAGACTAATTCACATAGTTTAATTTCGGTCAGGACCCACCGTTGTGGACCGCGAGGGGTGCCTAACACTTTTCCTTCCAGGTTAGTTCGAGCCCTTACCCTAATCTCTGGTAATGCAAACAAGTTACATGAGTTAATCGCTCTAGGTGTCCTAATGCACCATAATCCGTTAGGCGGCGACTATTCAAAAACCCAATTCCCAAAAGGAAACGAGTTGTTCCCCCATGAACGTCGAAACTCGGACTTCTCCGCGAGGAGAAAAGGGGGCGTGACACGTAGTCCCTAAGAAAGGGAATAAACTTAGAATGTCCGTAGACTATAAAGACTTAAACAAAGCATGCCCTAAAGTTTCTTTTCCTTTACCAAATATCGATCGCATGTGTTACACCCCGTAAGCTTAACAACCTTGATACAGTTATATATGTACATTTGATATGGTATTTTGAGTGGAACATTTTCGTAAAGAAAAAAAAATTGTTTGAAAAATATAATTTTATATTGTTATTAATATTATTACTTTCGAATATGTTTTAAATTATACACATAATATGAGAAATGTTTACGAGATTTTTTTATTATAAAGATAGAAATTATTTTGTCACAAGAAAAGAAGGTTATCTTTTTACCATTTTAAAAATTGAGCGTACGAAAAATTTGTACTCTTTATATGAGATTAGGAAAATTATAAGTTGAGAAAATACATGTATTTTTACATGGATGTTTTAATGAAATAATAATGTATGAATTTATTTTACATGGTACCACATGACCGTAATAGTATGGTGTATAAAGTATATTAAAAAATAAGTGGAATTTTAAGTAATTTTGGAATAATTTTTTATTACGCGGATAATTGGTTAATTACCGGGTAACAAAAAATTACCTAATTACCTAATAAATGGATAAAGACTAAAATTCCCCCACCCCACGTGGCAGCAGCAAGCCACTTTCCAAAAAGATGACTCTTAGTCACCTTTAATTAGGTGGCAACACACCTTAACAAATTCAAGACAACTCATTCTCTATATTTTGTATAGAAGATTACTACAATCAAGACATTTTAGCTATTCCTACAATCTGAAATGTCATTCTTACAATAGAAACATTAAGCCATGAATTGATAGCTAAGAAGCACTATATCACGTTAGCCATTCTTAAGGTTTTCAACAAAAACGTGAATGCTTGCAACTAAAAGAAATCCAACGAGAATTTTTAACAACGTAAAATTTTGCGGTTCTAAAGCAGTACGATGCAATTTTTTTCAAGAACATCATACGGATTTTTCCCTACTTCAGGTATGTGTTATCCCTTCTTTCCTTTTGGCATGATTCATACGATACAACCGAAACGAGCAAATGTACAACTTTCATAAATGACTCTATTAATGGGCATTTCCAAAAATGAGAATACATCAACTTTGTTTCAACTACTACTCTTTAATATGAACTCTCTCTTCCCAAACAAATATAGTACATATTAAGGTAGCTTCTTTGGCCTTGCTGAAAAAGAAAAAACCTTCTGTTGGTACGTCTCTTGCTTCTAGCTTTGGTTAATGTTGCTTTCTTCACATTCTGCTACTATGCCTGAATGAAAAAAAACAAGAAAGAGAAATAATCTTAATGGCACAGTAAACGGACTACTACTCCTAACTTTAGTAAATACTAAGTGACGAATTTACTGTATTAATTATGTACTATTCTTTACATCCTAAGAGGGAATTACCAAGTACTAACAAAGTATGTCTATAATAATGAATCATAGAGCAAAAGGGGAACATGTTCATCCCAGTTTGATCAGTTCTTTAGCAAATCAAGTAAAAAAAAAATGGTTAACTCTCCTTGTCATATAATATGAGACCAAAGAAAGTAACAATCTTAGGGTTCTTACCTGCAATCTCTAATCTTGGTCGAGATTTTGGAATTATTTTTAAAATGAATGAGGAGGACGTTGCATATATATAGGAGTACAATCAGTGGGTGCTAATATATGGTGTCAACTTTGTTTTAACCATCCATCCTTTTTGATGTAACAGTAACCAGAAATTGGTGTATAATAAGCAAATGTTTGGCTAATAGATAGGGCATGACCTTTCAATTATTTTATTTTCTTACCTCCCTTAATCCGATGCTTAATTCATAATTTTGTAGGGAGAGCATGTTCTAAAGTCTAAACATACAACAGAAACAAAAATAGATTTTAGCAAGATATATTTGCAAGAATAAATTCCTTGTAGGAATTTTTTTTGGAACTCCTTTGTCTTTTAGACTATATTTGAAAGAAGTCTATTTAGAAGATGTAATTTTAATAGTATGAAACGAAATGAGAAATTGATGCTTATGTTCTTGATTCCCCATGTGTCATATTATTCTATCATCTGTTTATGGGTCTCAAAAATACGTAAGTTGGTAAAGTTTATTTCATGATATTAATTAGAGGCATAATGGTCTATGACGTACCGAGAGATTTTATTAACGTATTTCACATGCATTTCATGCATTTATACATGCACATTGACCCATGACCAGATGGCGTTATATACGCGTATATATATGTATATATATGTATATGGGATATGGAAAAGTTTATGCCGTTATATACGCACTACCACCTAATCAGCTGGTATACGATGATGATATTGCCCACAGTGGCTGAAATGATATGATGGGATGCCCTCAGAGGCTTGATGATGTTATGTACGTACAGACCTATGCATTACACGACATTTATACGTAATTACAGAGCTATCCAGACTTACAGGTTGAGTTCTTTACTCCATGTCTCTTCCATGTCTTTAATTATTGTTGACTTACTGTTATGTTTCAGTTCTGCCTTACATACTCAGTACATTATTCGTACTGACGTCCTTTTGTTGGGGACGCTGCATTCATGCCAGCAGGTATAGATAATCAGTTTGACGAGCCCTCATAGTAGACGAGATTAGCATTCAGCGAAGGATCGGTAAGACTCCACCTCATTCGGAGTGCAGCCGAGTCTATGAGTCATCGTGTCAGAGTTTTTCTACAGACTTATGGGTTGGTCGGTTCCCTGTCCCATTTTATGTTAAATAATCTTAAAGGCTTTGTAGACACAGGTTTATTATGTACAGTATGTCAGAGGCCTTGACGGCCCATATGTATTCATGTTTTAAGAACGATGGTTCATTAATATAATATTTGCCCACTTACAATTGTACATTACGAGTTGTGGCCATGTTGGCCCATGATAGTTACAAAAGGAACGAATGAGTTACAGAGTGGTTCGCTCGGGCCACTACGGCACCGGGTGCCAGCCACGCCTCCCCAGGTTTGGGGCGTGACAGCATGATCGATGCCACGGCCGGCCACGCGACCCTCAGCTTTCTCGATGTCTAATCCGGGTACAACCAAATACAAATGAACCCAGAGGACCAGGAAAAGACTTCATTTATCACTAAGTACGGTACTTACTGCTATAATGTAATGCCGTTTGGGCTAAAAAATGCTGGTGCTACTTGTCAACACCTAGTAAATCGAATGTTCGAAGAACAAATAGGTAAATCAATGGAGGTTTATATTGACGACATGCTAGTTAAGTCTCTGCATGCAGAGGACCATTTGACACATTTGTAGAAAACCTTCGACATATTGAGAAGATACAACATGAAGCTCAACCCCAAGAAATGTGCATTCGGTGTCGGTTCAGGCAAGTTCCTTGGCTTTATGGTGTCAAATCGGGGAATAGAGATCAACCCCGACAAAATCAAGTCAATCAAAGACATCGCAGTCGTGGACAGTGTTAAGGCCGTACAAAGATTAACAAGGCAGATAACCGCTTTAGGCCGGTTCATCTCGATGTCTTCGGATCGAAGCCACAGGTTCTTCTCACTTCTCAAAAAGAAGAGCAACTTTACCTGGACCCTGGAGAGCCAACATGCATTGGAAGAATTAAAGCGGTATCTTTCGAGCCCACCATTGCTTCATACTCCGAAAGCAGACGAGCAACTGTACTTATATTTGGCAGTCTTGGAGGTCGCAGTAAGTGGTTTCCTAGTTCGAGAAGAGCAAGGTACACAATTTCCTGTTTACTATGTTAGCCGAATTTTAGGTGTGGCCAAAACCCGGTAGCCACAATTAGAAATATTAGCACTTACCCTAATAAGCGCCTCTAGGAAATTAAAACCTTATTTTCTATGTCATCCTATATGTGTTGTAACCACCTAGCCCCTTCACAACATTCTGCACAAGCCCGAACTCTCGGGCCGAATGGCCAAATGAGCCGTCAAAATCAGTGGGCACGATATCGAGTATCAACCCCGAACGGCCATCAAGTCTCAAACCTTAGCAGACTTCGTGACCAACTTCACATCAGCCCTCGTACCCAAGGTCGAAAAGGAACTATAGCTAAAATCGGGTACATCCTCAGGGGTGTTGACCCTTTTCACAGATGGTGCTTCAAATGTGAAGGGGTCCGGGCTAGGCATCGTTTCGAAGCCACCCACAGGAAAAATGATTAGGCAGTCTATTAAAACTTCAAAATTGACTAATAATGAGGTCGAGTATGACATGATTGTAGGTCTCGAGCTAGCGAAGAGCTTGGGAGCCGATGTCTTCGAGGCAAATGTGACTCCCAACTTGTGGTAAATCAGGTCAACAGAACTTTTGAGGTTCGGGAAGATTGGATGCAAAGGTACTTAGACAAGTTACAAGTGTCTCTACATCGATTTTAAATAATGGACGCTACTGATCGCTGCCAACTCCATGCTACTATAAAGTAGGAAGAGAGGGTCGCAATAGCTTTTACCCGATATGAGGGTCGGGATCGAATCCACAGAGAGCTAGAGAGGGAGTTGGGTATCTACTTAGACTAGAATCGTGTGTATGCTCTTAATTGATCTTCTTATCATTTTTGGGTTTTTCAATTATAAACTACTATTATCAAACTACTATTTGAAACTAGATTATGCTATGAAATAATTGCTAAAGTTGTATCTAATGGGAAGAAGGGCACTAGGGTCGTGGCATCACCTAGGTGGCTAATTGACGGGTCGATGTTACTAAGGTTCGATTGACATAATTGGGGCTTATGCTATAACCGTTGCACAATTTTTACCCACTCTCACACCTCTCGGTAGAGAGAGTGATTTTGCCCAATTGACTCTCTCAAGACCAAATGGGTAGGCAAATTAGATCAAGCAACTAGGGTTCAAGTAGGGTGATTACTCTCCTGAGGTTTAACCCGTTAATTGGGACTATCATTTCTCATGAGTCCATCCCAATTCCTTGTTGGGTCAATTTTGGAGACTTAGACTCTCTTTTTCAAGAAGAGTCAAATCCACAAAACACAGATTAGTGTTTGCAACCACCAATTTATAGATTAAAATATAAAATCATCCCAAATAGCAAACACCCATAGTCAATCTAACCCTAGATGGCAACACCCATCAATTACCTACACTAGGGTTGAGCCACACCCTAGCTAATGGGATAGCTACACATGCTTGAAAGAGAAAATGAAGAAATAGATGAAGAGCAGGACATAGTAACTAAATACTAAATTAAATTGCAAGAATATATTGTTAATTTAAAGCTAAGATGCCAAAAATGGCTACAAAAGTTGTTCTCACGAGCGCAGCTGTGTTCTAAAGATAACAGATAACCTAAAAATGGTAAAATGTTCTATTTATACTAAGCTGGAAAAACTGGACAAAAATGCCCCTGCGCGGTCAGTGCGGGCCGCACAAAATGGACCGCGGCCGCACAAGTCTCTTGAAATTCAAAATTTAGCTCTCTGAAGTTGGGCTCCGCGGACCGCGTAAAATAGACCGCGGTCGCGGAGGAAGCTGGTGCGGTCCTCGCAAAGACGACCGCGTTCCGCATGGGTGTGGACTCTGAAAACTTCAACTCTCTGAATCTCTATTCCGCGGACCGCACAAAATTGACGTGCGGCCGCGGAGCTTTCACCGCGGACCGCGAGATGTGTACCGCGGCCGCGTTGCCTGAAGCCAGTTTTTACCACTCTCTGAATCTCCTAGTGCGGCCGCAGTTGACTTTGCGCGGCCCGCACTAGGCCTGCTTTGCTTCAGATTGCTTGGCCTCTAGTACTTGAGCAGGTTTCACTCCTTTTTGAGCTGATCTTTGACATTTCGTCACTTTGTCGATCAAACCTGCAATCAAGCACACTTATGAGCCTTTTGGGATTATTTTGTAACAATTTATAACCAAAGTGTATGGAAGAAGGAGTATAAAACATGGCAAAATCCCTAGTTATCAACTCCCCCAAACTTATGTTTTTGCTTGTCCTCAAGCAAACAAAATAAAACCCACCCCTTAAGGGAAAATCCAATTATTTTTCAGCTATGCTAAAGTATCCTCAACAAGCATCAATTGGGACTAACAATTGCCCACAATACGAATGAATCATTAACACATTTAACTTTTGAAACACCATGGATTACGTGTGACACAAGAGCATCAAGAGTTGACTCACTACATCAAAGAACTCTCTCAATTACTTTGATCATTGTGGAACCCAAACTCACACATCCTCAACTCTCCTTAAGCAAACCTCACCTTTTAGAGTATGGACACACAAATCAAGGGTAATGGGAATTCACTCATCTCTCTCAAGAAAAAGGTCACAAGTCCGGCTCTAGGTACCATATGCTTGACCCTCATGTAAGTATCCGTTAATGCAAGCGTCATTCAACTCAAGATCATATAGGGCTTTTGTGCAGTCAATGTGAAGGCTTTTGGGTAAGGGTAGGACATGTTTTTGTTCAAGTGGGTTCAATCTTCCCTTAAGCACTTCTTTTGATTCATTTGGCACAAATCTCTTGACTCTTTGAGTCATTTCACTTCTTTCTAAGGGATTAGAGAGACACAATGTCAATCTTTCTTATGCATTTCAATTCTTTTCTCCTTTTTCAGCTTTCCACGCCTTTCTTTCTTTGCTTTCCTTGAATCCTTTTTTATTCTTTTTCACATTGAGCATTATTTTTGTCTTTTGCTTTTCTTTCTTTTTCATTGCCTTTCATTTTTCTTCACTTTTGTGCCTTATACCACTTTGTTGTCATCTTCGTCTCCCCCCCCCCCCCAAACTTATACTTTTTCCATGTGCTCAAGGAAAGAAATGGGTGCCAAGAGAAGGTATATTTTGAGAACAGGTATAGGCTTGTAACATGGTTTTTTTTTAAAGAAGAAGGTTTAAGGCTCAAAAGGGTTAACTAGGGAATCATATCATTGGTAGGCTTATGGAATTGTTCAAAAATGTCATTTGGATCAAGGAGAGCCTATAATCACTTCTCAAGTCAAATTTCACTTAAGATTTCGCCTCAAAAGATATTTAGGGCAAGTTCTAGACTAATGGCACGGGACTTGGACTCGAAATTCGATTTCTCACCACACAAGCTAAGGGATTGCTAAAGACATCGAGTCGGGGGCCCACACAACCTTAGACATGATTTGAGCACACAATGGTCCTGAAAGAACCACCTGATGGATATTGGCCAACGCAAGAGTCTCAAGACCACGGCTTTCTCCATCCTAAACACAACATTTTTGTCTCTGACCATGGGATCAAAGGAAAATGTGCTAGGCTCAAGTGAAGCTTTGCTTGAGGTACCCTTAACTACAACTACCAAAAACAAAAACAAAGACGGACTCAAACCCTTAAGAAGGTTGTCACGCCATCTATCATTGGGAAGAGCCACCCGGTTCACACAAAATTTTACCTTTGGAAAGAACCGTGGCATTAAGAAAACCAAAGGCTTATTAAAAATGTCCAAAATAAAGCAAAAGGCTACGAGCCTATATAAGAAGCTAAAAATGAAATTTTTTGCGAAAATAGAAAATAGAATGAATATTTACAATAGGGGATTAGAATATACAATAGGGGATGAATATATACAATAATGTAACTTTATATACAGACCAAAAGAAAGATCAAAAGTACGATAAAAGTAACTAAATGCAAGATTATATACAGACCAAGTGAATATCAAAGAAAGCATAAACTAAGTCAATCTATATATACAGTCATCCATGGATAAAAGTAGGGCACACCCCCTCAAATAAAAGCTGACATTGTCCCCAATGCCAACTAAAGCAAAAATAAGCACTAAAAAGTAATCAAAGGATATGAAGACTCCCTAAGCCGTGTCTGTCTGCATGGGATCATCAGTGGTCCCTGGGTCCTCGGTATGCTCGGGAACCTCAGACTGGTTCCCGGTCTCCTGCTGCTTAACTGCTGGGACCTGGGACTGGACCTGGGCCGGCTGTGGATCTAGTACATCCTGTGGCTGACTGGAGGAAGCCTCCGGTGGGTCTGCCACTAGGATGATGGCATCAACTGCTCTCGGGATAGTCCTCTTCCTCTTAAGAGGCCTCTGTGACTGCTCCTGAACTGTGGTTGCTGCTGGGACTACTGCTGGAGCTGGTCCTCAAATAATAAATCTAAAGGCAGCTGATCTTCCTTCAGTCTCTCTACATCTGCACTGAGCTCCTTCACGGACTCCCTGGAAGCCCGTGTCTTGTGCAGCTTCTTGTGCTCTTTGGCAAGCTCTTTTAGAGCCTTGCCATGAGAAGCCACTGCCTTCACCAACTCGGCCTAGGTGTTGAGGATCTTCTCCTGGTTATCAAGCAACTTCTTCAAAGCATCCTCTATAGACTGCGGGACCTGAACTGGCGGAGGAGCCGATTGAGCTGCAATGGTGGAGGTCAAAGTGGACAACTTGGA
The DNA here is from genome assembly GCF_001879085.1 of Nicotiana attenuata. NCBI lineage: Eukaryota > Viridiplantae > Streptophyta > Magnoliopsida > Solanales > Solanaceae > Nicotiana > Nicotiana attenuata. Next base: position 251,699 of record NW_017670828.1, read on the forward strand.
TGAAGCAGTAAACATCCAGTTGTTCAAGCTCTGAAGTGTCTGGTGCAGTCTGTGGGCAGTGATAGGATGGGCCCGGGAAGATAGAATCTCCGGGCCAGCTGAGGTGGAAGGCCCTGGAGGTACATCAGCAGAAGTGGAAGGTTCGGGAGGCATAGCAGCAACTGTGGAGGTAGGCTCAGTGGAGGCCTATACCTCAACTGGCTCTTCAGATTGGCCAGTTGGGGCAGAAGTAGGAGGCTTGTAGTTCTTGTCCTTAGGGTTGTCTGGCCCCCTCAAACTGTACCATGAGAAAGGAGCCACTGGTTTGGCTTTGACATCATACCTCTTCTTCTCCACCTCCAAGTCACGGAAATACATAGAGAGGGTGTTGGGAAAAGGGTAGTTCCGGTTAGCTTCCGCACCCACGAGATAGATGATGCGGGACATCACATTCCCCACGTTGATGGGGTAACCTGCCATGATTGATACAACTAACACAGCTCGGGAGATAGGAAGAGTCTGGTCATGTGTGGTAGGGTCTAGCCTGCTGCAAACGAATGTCTCCCAACCCTTAGCTTCGAAGTTCAGGGCCCCCCTCAAAATTTTAACCCCCATAATCAACCACTCAGGAACGGTACCTGGGATTGCCAAGTACTGGGCTAACCATGGACGGACTCCCTCACCCATTTCTAACTTGGCTAGATAGAGAGACTCATCTTCTTCCCTGAACCCCAAATACTCATTTAGAGATTTCCCGTCAAACAGCACCTTTTTCTTTCGAACCTTGGCCACCTTAGAACCCTTGACAATGTGGGCCACATTACAATAGAATTCCCTGACCATATGTTCATTTGCATCAATACACTTCTCCATGAAAAACTCCCAGCCCACTCTAGTTCTAAACTCCCTTTGCACGTTCGGGTTGTGGGGAAGTAGATCTTTGTCAATAAAGCTCCTCTCCGGTATCAAATGTCTCACCGGCCACCACTCCCGAAACTTATGATATGCAACTTGGCTCACAAATCTATCCTCCCACTCCTCAGGTTTTCTAGTTCTAGCAACGCCTCCGACTTGAGGCTCACCACCCTCAGCACCCTGTACCTCCTCCTCATTTTCGCCTGCACTCTCCCTAGATAATGAAGCTGTGGGGGAGGTGGAGTCGCCTCCAGTACCTGCTTCCGACCCCTCAGATGAATCAGAAACTACATTTATGGGCCTCTTGATAGTGGGTGATGCTGGAGGAGTATCAGTCAGTTGGAAGTGGGTGGTGATGTGAGTTGGGACTGAGTCTGAGGAGATGTCCTGGGATGGCATATACTCACTCCCCGAGGAATGGGAAGCGGCTCTATCTGCAGCTTTTATCAATTTCCGAGTCTTTTTTATGTTTTCCCGAGCTTGGGGAGTGAGTTTTACCACTCTCTTTCCTTTTCCCCCTCGGGAGGAACCACCTCTCCCGGGTTGTTGTGATCCTTTGCCACCTCTTTGTTTAACCATTATTTGCAAGCACACACATCTAACATTGTTAGTCTAAGCATAGGCAGTGAAACAGATGCAGAATGAATTGCAGAACAGAAGCTCAGACAGTTGCAGAAATAATTGTAGTAACTGGCCAGTGCGGGCCGCACAAAATAGACGTGCGGCCGCACAGGGGCCACCGCGAACCGCATAATATTGACTGCGGTCCGCACAAGTCAAAGACCCTCCACACATGCTCTCTGAATCTCCCCACCGCGGACCACACAAAGTGGTATCGCGGCCGCGGTGGGTCAGCGCGGACCGCACAAAGTGCAATGCGGCCGCACTGGCACAAGTCAACCTTCAGAACATAAGCACCGCGGACCGCACAAAACCGACCGCGGTGCTAAGTTAGGGCACTGACTTAGGGTTTCTAATTTTTGCAATTTTGTTCAAGTTTTCACCCTACTGTGTCCCTACTCGATTTACCCAGTTAATAAAACTCTTTAGGCCCACAAAAATTAACAAATGTACGAACCTACGCAAACAATCAGAGAAAAATGATAAAAAGGAAGAAGCTATGAGCTGAAATAAACAAAAACTAAAATTAAGCATAAAGATATGATTGAGATGTTACCAGATGAGTATATGCAATGGAAGTAGTCACTCTAAGCAAGAGTTACAGTTAAAAAAAAGAGGATGAACAGTAAAAAGGGCTCTGAGAGTTTAGGGTTCGAAAAGGGTAAAAGGAGACCCTTGAGGTCTATATATAGAAAAAGTTGTGGGACCCAGTCTTACCCACCAGCGCGGCCGCACAAAACGGACCGCGGACCGCGCTGGGTTTGTTCAGCAGAAGTCTGAGAAGGAAACCTCCGCGGTCCACACAAAACCGACCGCGGCCGCGGAGGTCCACCGCGGTCCGCACAAAATTCAATGCGACCGTGGTGGCAAACTTCAGAGACTCAACTTTTCTTGCTCACACCAGTGCGGACCGCACAAAATGGACGTGCGGCCGCACTGGAAACTTCAGAGACCTGACATTTTTGCACTTGTGCCCTGTACTGCATGAACTCAATCCCTGCAAAATGTCACAACCAATTAGCTCAAAAATCAATCCTAACTGCCAAGAAAATCAAAGAAAATAAAAAGAAAAACACATGGGTTGCCTCCCAAGAAGCGCCTGATTTAACGTCGCGGCACGATGTGGGTTACCATCACATCATTTGAAATGAACCAGAGCCACCACGTGGCTATCATCAATCTTCCCAAGATAATGCTTGACACGGTGCCTATTCACCCTAAAGACTTCACCATTTTTGTTCTTCAAATCTAGAGCACCAAATGGGGTTACACATACAACTTCAAATGGCCCACTCCACTTTGATTTATGCTTTCCGGGAAACAACCTTGGACGGGAGTTGAACAAGAGGACCAAATCACCAACTTTGAACTCCTTTCCACGAGCATATTTGTCATGTAGGTACTTCATCTTGTCCTTATACAAGGACGAACTCGAGTATGCATGGAACCGGAATTCATCAAGTTCATTTAGTTGCTCAACACGAAGATTGGCCGCAACATCCCACTCAAGATTAAGCTTCCTCAAGGCCCACATAGCTTTATGCTCCAATTCCACTGGTAGGTAACATGCTTTCCCAAACACCAACCGGTACAGAGACATACCAATTGGGGTCTTGTACGCTGTCCGGTAGGCCCATAGAGCATCATCTATCTTTTTGGACCAGTCGGTCCTATTTGCATTGACAGTTTTGGATAGGATGCTCTTGATTTCTCTATTTGATACTTCAACTTGGCCACTTGATTGCGGATGGTAAGGTGTAGAGACTATATGGTTAACACCATACTTGGAGAGTAAGGTATCAAAAGCCCTATTACAAAAGTGCGATCCTCCATCACTAATGATTGCCCGGGGTGTACCAAACCTTGTGAAGATACTCTTTTTAAGAAATGCCACCACACTCCTAGCTTCATTATTAGGCAAGGCCACGACCTCAACCCATTTTGACACGTAATTCACTGCTACTAGAATGTAAGTGTTCCCACACGAGCTAACAAAAGGACCCATAAAATCAATACCCCAAACATCGAAGATATCAACTTCAAGAATTGTGTTAAGAGGCATCTCGTCTTTCTTGGAAATCCCTCCCGCTCGTTAGCATTGATCACATGTTTTTACCAAATCACTAGCATCCTTGAACAAAGTCAGCCAATAGAAACCGCAACTCAAAACTTTTGAAGCCGTCCTCACCCCTCCATGATGGCCACCATAGGGGGAGGAGTGACAAGCCTCCACAATACTCAAATGTTCACCTTCTGGGACACACCTTCTAATCACACCATCCGTGCAAATCTTAAACAAGTACAGATCATCCCAATAAAAATCCAAACTATCCCGTTTGAGTTTCTTCCTTTGGTTAGAAGAGAGCTCACACGGGAAAATCCCAATTACAATTAAATTAGCAATATCCGCAAACCATGGCATATCACACATTGACACAGAAAGTAGTTGCTCGTCGGGGAATGTATAATTTATCTCAAGGCCGTCACATGGCCTCCCTTCTTCCTCCAAGCGGGACAAATGGTCCGCAACTTGGTTCTCACTTCCCTTCCGGTCCACTATTTCTAAGTCAAATTCTTGAATAAGTAACACCCATCTCAAAAATCTTGACTTGGAATCCTTCTTGGTCATCAAATACCTAAGGGCGGCATGGTCGGTGTGCACAATTACCTTGTCCCCCATAAGATATGGCCTAAATTTCTCCATGGCAAATACAATGGCCAATAACTCCTTCTCCGTCACCGTGTAATTCCGTTGAGCTTCATTCATAGTCTTACTTGCATAATACACGGGATGGAACATTTCGTTAACCCGTTGACCCAACACCGCCCCCACCGCAACGTCGCTTGCATCACACATTAGTTCAAAGGGCAAACTCTAATTAGGTGCGGTAATGATAGGGGTAGTGGTCAACTTGTGCTTTAAAAGTTCAAAGGCCTCCATGCATTTTTCATCAAAAACAAACTTAGCATCTTTCTCTAGCAGCTTGCAAAGGGGATTCACAACCTTCGAGAAATCTTTGATAAACCGCCAGTAGAACCCGGCGTGCCCAAGGAAACTCCTCACCCCTTTGATAGAAGTGGGGGGAGGGAGCCTTGAAATCACCTCGATCTTAGCCTTGTCTACCTCAATCCCATGCTTAGAAATCTTGTGACCCAACACTATACCTTCTTCAACCATAAAATGGCATTTTTCCCAATTGAGAACGAGATTAGTTTCTTCACATCGGGCCAAGACTCTATCCAAATTTACCAAGCATTCTTCAAAGGAATCACCAACCACACTAAAATCATCCATAAAGACCTCCAATATGTCTTCCACCATGTCGGTGAAAATAGCCATCATGCAACGTTGGAAGGTCGCCGGAGCATTGCACAACCCGAATGGCATCTGGGAGAAAGCAAATGTACCATAAGAGCATGTAAAAGTTGTCTTCTCTTGGTCTTCTGGAGCAATTAAAATTTCATTATAGCCCGAATACCCATCCAAAAAGGAATAGAAAGCTCGCCCCGCAAGGCGATCAAGCATTTGATCGAGGAATGGCAGTGAATGATCCTTGCGGGTCACTTTATTTAGCTTCCGATAGTCCATGCATACTCTCCACCCGGTAATGGTTCGAGTGGGAATAAGCTCATTGTTGTCATTTTCACCACCGTCATCCCGCCTTTCTTCGGTACACATTGCACCGGGGAAGTCCATGAGCTATCGGAGATTGGATACACCACACCCGCATCAAGCCATTTGATCACTTCTTTCTTCACCACCTCTTGCATTGCTTCATTTAGCCTCCGTTGATGTTCTAAGAACGGTTTTGCATCATCCTCCAAGATAATTTTATGCATGCAAAATGTGGGGCTTATTCCCCGAATGTCCACCAGAGTCCATCCAATTGCCCTTTTTCGCCCTTGAAGCACCTCCAAAGTGGCCTCAACCTGCAAGTTAGTAAGGCAAGAAGAAAGAATAACTGGAAGAGTTGAATTAGATCCCAAAAATTCATACCTGAGGTGTGGAGGAAGTGGCTTCAACTCCAACAGCGGTGGCTCCTCAATTGATGGTTTGGTTGGTGGAGTTTTCCGATTTTCAAGATCCAAAGACAATTTTCTTGGCTCATAAAAATACGAGCCCATCCCATGTAGAGCATTGACACACTCCACTCTGCTTGCATCATCATCGGCATCAAGATTTAAGAGCACGGCCTAAAGAGGATCCTCCACGTTGATCATAGTACTTGTGTCATCCACTATCACAGCTGTGACAATGTCCACAAAAGAGCACACCTCGGTGCTATTGGGTTGCTTCATGGATTTGCAAACATGGAAGACCACCTTTTCATCTACCACTCGAAAAGTTAGCTCACCTGCTTCAACATCAACCAATGCTTTCCACGTTGCTAATAAAGGTCTCCCTAGAATAATTGGGACCTCATAGTCCACCTCACAATCCAAACCACAAAGTCGGCCGGCAATATGAATTTGTCCACCCGGACAAGTACGTCATCAATTATACCCAAAGGTCGCTTCATCGACCGGTCCACCATTTGAAGTCTCATTGAGGTTGGCCTAGGTTGGCCAATTCCCAAAGTCTTGAAGACTGAATAAGGCATCAAATTAATGCTAGCCCCCAAGTCACAAAGGGCCTTAGCAAACTCCGCACTACCGATAGTGCAAGGGAGAGTAAAAGCTCCAGGGTCTTCAAGTTTCGGGGCCATAGAATGCACTATCGCACTGACTTGGTGAGTCATCTTTATTGTTTCACAATCCATGGAACGCTTCTTTTTGACCATTCCTTCATGAACTTTGCATAGCCCGGCATTTGTTCAAGTGCCTCCACCAAAGGCACATTGATTGTAAGTCTTTTCATCATATCTATGAACTTTTTGAATTGATCGTCACTCTTTTGCTTTGCTAACCGTTGAGGATAAGGTGGAGGTGGTCTAGGCAAAGGTACCCTGGCTTTTGGCACCACCGGCTCCGGCATGTCGATTATGTGCTCCCTAGACGGGTTCACGGCTTCTTGAGTTTCCACCTCGGCCTCATCAATGTCAATCCTCACATCATTGTTCACATTATTCTCTACCACATCTTCAACTACCAAAGGAATATCATTTTCTTGCAACTCAACATCATCATCCACAACTTGCTTATCTTTCGAGGCATGCACATCACCGCCTCTCCCACTTCTTTTTGTAACCGCCATCATATGATTGTTCCCACCTTTAGGGTTCACTACCGTATCACTTGGTAGAGCACCCTTTGGGCGAGTATTTAACGATTGAGAGATTTGGCCTAATTGTACCTCCAAATTCCGAATGGAGGTATTGTGGGAAGACAATTGAGCATCGGAATCTTGGTTCTTCTTCATCATTTGTTCGAACATCATTTCTATTCTTCCCATACCATTACCCGATGAACTAGATCCTTGAGAAGGGAACGAGGGTGGATTGTTCGGTTGTTGGTACATCGGGGGCCTTTGAAAGCCTTTCCCCCGATTGCCTTGGTTTCCATTGTTGTTCCAATTGTCTTGACCATTGTTGTTCCAATTGTTGTTATTTCCATTCCAATTTCCTTGGTTGCCCGAATTGTTGTTCCCCCAATTTCCGCCTTGGTTGTTGTTGTTCCAATTACCACCACCCTGTTGATTGCCCCAATTTCCTTGGGGCCGCCATTGTTGATTTGAAGAGTTGCCTCTATTGCCTTGATAGTTGTTAACATATTTGACCTCCTCATTTTGCTCATCATAACACTCATTTGAAAAACCATCACCATCATCATATTGATCACAATTTACTTGAGGTTGTTGCCCAATTTGCCTTCTCTTAAGCATATTCACTCCTTCCATGGCATTGACTTGGCGAGGATTTTGGACTTGTTGTAATTGCGCCTTAGCCAATCGATTCATAGTAGTAGTAAGCTCGGTAATAGCTTGACCATGGTCATGCGACTCCTTGTGCAAATGGATCACCGTAGGGTCGCCTTGAGGAACATTGGCCCTACTTTGCCAAGCCGAAGAAGTGTCGGCCATCTCGTCAAGAATATCACAAGTTTCATTGTAAGGAAGCTTCATAAAGTTGCCTCCGGCCAACTGGTTCACAATGCATTGATTAGTGGTGTTGAAGCCTCGATAAAAGGTTTGTTGAATCATTGCCTCGGTTATATCGTTGTTTGGGCATTCTTTCACCATTGTTCTAAATCTCTCCCATATTTCATGCAAGGGTTCCGTTGGCTCTTGCTTGAAGGCCAAAATTTCATCACGAAGCGCCGCCATGTGACTCGGCGAAAAGAACTTGGAAATAAACTTGTCCGCCAATTCATCCCACGTAGTGATGGAATGATTGGGGAGCCTTTCTAACCAATCTAACGCTTTACCCCGAAGAGAAAACGGGAAAAGCCTCAATCTCAATGCATCCTCGGACACGTTTGTTTGCTTGCTACCCCAACATATATCTACGAATCCCTTCAAGTGCTTGTAGGCATTTTGATCGGAGGCGCCCGTAAAATATCCTCGTTGCTTGAGCAAGGTCAACATGACATTTGTGATTTGAAAGTTCCCCGCCCGGATTCGGGGAGGAACGATGGCACTCGCATATCCTTGATTCGGTAGCACCCGTGGGACCGCTCTTGGAGGTGGCGGAGGAGGGTCTGGAACGTTGTCATTAGCATTAGCCTGGCGGCCTCATCCACGTCCAGGAGGTACAAGAGGCACCTCATCGTCTCCAATTTCATCTACCTCCTCCCCTGCAAGCACGTTTCCAAGAGGGTCGTTCGCGTTTAAAGCCACTTGGTACCTGTAGTAATCACACACACGAATTAGTAAATAAGAAGGAAAGTAGAACAACACACAACACTAACTAAATAGATAGCCAAAACCGTTAGCTCCCCGGCAACGGCGCCAAAAAGTTGATCGCAGCCAACTCCACGCTACTATAAAGTAGGAAGAGAGGGTCGCAATAGCTTTTACTCGATATGAGGGTTGGGATCGATTTCCACATGGAGCTAGAAATTGGAGCTGGGTATCTATCTAGACTAGAATTGCGTGTATGCTCCTAATTGATCTTCTTATCATTTTTGGGTTTTTCAATTATAAACTATAGTTATCAAGCTACTAGTTGAATCTAGATTATACTATGGAACAATTGCTAAAGTTGTATCTAATAGGAAGAAGGGCACTAGGGTCGTGGCATCACCTAGGTGGCTAATTGACGAGTAGATGTTACTAAGGTTCGATTGACATAATTGGGGCTTATGCTATAACCATTGCACAATTTTACCCACTCTCACACCTCTCGGTAGAGAGAGTGATTTTGCCCACTTAACTCTCTCGAGACCAAATGGGTAGGCAAATTAGACCAAGCAACTAGGGTTCAAGTAGGGTGATTACTCTCTCGAGATTTAACCCGTTAACTGGGACTATCATTTCTCATGAGTCCATCCCAATTCCTTGTTGGGTCAATTTTGGAGACTTAGACTCTCTTTCTCAAGAAGAGTTAAATCCACAAAGCACAAATCAGTGTTTGCAACCACCAATTTATAGATTAAAACATAAAATCAACCCAAATAGCAAACATCCATAGTCAATCTAACCCTAGATAGCAACACCCATCAACTACCCATACTAGGGTTGAGCCACAACCCTAGCTAAAGGGTTTAGCTACTCATGCTTGAAGGAAAAAAATGAAGAAATAGATGAAGAACAAGACAAAATAACTAAATACTAAATTAAATTGCTCGAATCTATCGTTAATTTGAAGCTAAGATGCCAAAAATGGCTACAAAAGTTGTTCTCACGAGCGCAGCTGTGTTCTGAAGATAACAGATGACCTAAAAATGGTAAAATGTCCTATTTATACTAGGCTAGAAAAACTGGACAAAAATACCCTTGCGGGGTCAGTGCGGGCCGCACAAAATGGACCGCGGCCGCACAAGGCTCTTGAAATTCAAAATTTAGCTCTCTGAAGTTGGGCTCAGCGGACCACGTAAAATGGACTGCGGCCGCGGAGGAAGCTGGCGTGGTCCGCGCAAAGACGACCGCGGACCGCATGGGTGTGGACTCTGAAAAACTTCAACTCTCTGAATCTCTATTCCGCGGACCACACAAAATTGACGTGCGGCCGAGGAGCCTTCACCGCGGACCGCGAGATATGTACCGCGGCCGCATTGCCCTTAAGCCCTGTTTGCCACTCTCTGAATCTCCTAGTGCAGCCGCATACCAATTTGCGTGGTCCGCACTAGGCCTTCTTCCCTTAGATTTCTTGGTCTTTGATACTTGAACAGGTTTCACTCCTTTTTTACCCGATATTTGACATTTCGTCACTTTGTCAATCAAACCTGCAAACAAGCACAACCTGTGAGCCTTTTGGGACTATTTTGTATAAATACATGATCAAAGCATAGGCAAGTAGGGGCATAAAACATGTTAAAATCCTAACTTATCACACGCTGCTATAGTATATGCAGTTTCATACGAATTGTTTGAGCTCCATCCATCACTTAGAAAATCTCAGAATCACACTTTAATGAGATAAGAAGATCTCTTAAAATTGTAGGTTGTGGGCCCCACTTTTGTGGCTTAGTTTTGCCCAAAGATCCCTTAAATGTGCCACCTAGTCTTAATGAATCAAGTGTCATGGTTACATAGCCCCTTGCAGCCATGTTGCCAAACTTATCCACCAATTTTCCAATTGATTTGTTAACTTGTTAATCTCCAACTAACCAATAATTAACCAGTTACCCACATAATTAAGAATTATCTCAAATTACTTAAAATACTAATCACTTTTAACAAACTTTATATACCTTAGTATCATGGTCATGTGGAATCTTATACGACACTAGTCCATAAAAATACGGGGCATTATAGCTTGGACCGTATTTACCTCAAAATGTCAAACTTCGGCGAAACTCATTTTTTTCCACTCGTTTACCCTCTGACCTTCGCGGATTGTTTTGACCTTCACAGCTTTAGTTATCACTTATTATAAATAGCATAATACTTATAACCTCAAAATGATCTTGTCCTTGAATTGATATCAATTATCTTACGACAAATCCAACGTACAATACTACGGGGTGCAACAGTTAGAATCAATTAATTTGTCTACAAGCGGTAAAGGAAATAAATCTTTAGGACAAGCCTTATTTAAATCAGAATAATATACAAATATTCGCCATTTTAATTCTTTTTTGGAACCACAACAGTGTTAGCTTACCAGCCAGGGTACTTTACCTCTATAATTGAACCAATTTTCAAAAATTTTTGTACCTCATTCTAGATCACTTGATTTTTGAAAGCCCCTTGCTTCCTTTTCTTTTGCTTGACAAGTGGGTGTAATAGATCCTCATTTATCTTATGAGTCATCACCTACGGTGGTATACCTTTCATATCAGAATGTGACCAAGCAAATCAATCCGCGTTAGCACGTAAAAATTCAATCAACTTACCTTTTATTTCTGGGCTCAAATTTGCGCCGATGTAAACTTTTCTGTCTTGCTAGGGACAAATAGTATTACAGATTTGAGCTCTTTCGTGGTTGTTTTAATGTTCTCATTTTCCTCTAGCTCTTGAATCACATCAGGTCTTGAGTCGATGTCAATATGCCCTTGTGTGTTTTTAGTTGAGGTATGAACAATAGTGTCCTCAACTGAATTCTTTAATTTCTATTTCGCATCTGCACCATTGGCTGTTGTGTTTGCAATTACTACCGAATTAATACTTCGTGAAGCTTGTTGATCTTTGCGGATTTGTCGAATTCCCCACTGTGAAGGGAATTTGATAACTTGATGCAACGTGGACGGGACAACATCCATATCATAAATCCATGGTCTTCCCAAGATTATATTATAGGTCATGTCCGCGTCTATCACTTGGAACTTCGTATCTTTGATGACTCCTTCTGAAAATGTGGCTAGTACAACTTCCCCTTTCGTAGCAACGCTTGAATTATCAAATCCAGATAAAGACCGGAACTTTGGTATGACCTTATCATTAGCTTGCATTTCATTTATGTCATGCCCCGAACCATGGTCTGGGCATAACACGGCACCCGGTGCCTGACTGCATGTGACCGAGCGAACCAACTGCATGGCTGGATCAACATGTGGTATAACTATGAGCTAGAGGTAAATATAAAACATGATAATCTACTAAAGAGTCTGACTGAAATATCATAGATGTGGAAAATACTGAAAGGTCTGCAAGTATAAACAAGTAGCCGACAAGGCTAACACATGAAGGCCTGCTAATATCTGACTGACTGGATTATAGTCTACGAAGCCTCTAAAGAATACTGAAAATGCTAACTGTTTACCGGGACAAGGTCCCCGGTATACCTTATTAACTGTGTGAGCACGTGATTTTTGCCCTAAGCAATAATTCCCAAAATTTCAAATAAAACAATTTCTTTAGTATTTTTGTAATTTTCGTGAATTTTGTGGCATTTTTTGGTAATTGTTGCATTTTTATTTGTGCATTTTAATTCATATGAAAATACCAAAATATGCATTTTTTGCATTTAAGATTTAATTTCACAATTTTAGTATTAATTAGGTATTAATTAGTTTCAGAACAAAATTTAAAGAAATTACAAAAAATAGTTTCTTTGCACTTTTAATTATTAATTGTTGCACTTATCTTTAAATAAAGTTTTAAATAATTTTAGGAGTTAAATAGTTTAATTAGGTCTTTGTTTTGTTTTAGCATTTTATAAAATCAGAAAAAATATAAAATACAAAAATGAAAGCAAAACAAAAATGAAAAAGGGGGACAATTAAAATAAAAGAAAGTGGGGCTTGATAAGAAGACCAAAATTGGGCCAAAATTGGCTTAGCCCAAATTAAAAACCCCCCAGATCCGGCTGGTCCATACCCATTCCCTAACCCGGTCCAGTCTTGAGACGCACGAAACGACGTCGTCTCCCCTTCCATCAATCCTGGCCGTCGAGGTTAACCCCATCCAACGGTGGAGAAGTAGGGTCTTGTTAGTATAAGAGTGTCCGAACCCCTGCACCCCCCCCCCCCCGGTGTCGTCTCTCTCATTTCACCCCAAAACGGAGCCNTGGTCCATCCCGGTGATGTTTTACTGTGTTTTTCTACTAGAACTTGTTGGAAATCATCGTTATTTGGATTTGACTGTTGTATTTGGGCTTCGTGCCGGTTATTTGGATCCTTCAGGGATTGATTTCACTGATTTGCATACTTTGCACATTGTTTAACCTCATTCCAAGGTTTTAAATACTATTTTATAAACTCAGCCCCTTTTTCTAAACTTGAAAATTCAAATGATATTTTAAATGATATTTTGGGCTGTGGATTACTGATTTAAAAGTGCCCGAGGGGCTTATTGTGATTTCTGGATTTATGGATGGCTCGGGCTGCACGCCGCAGCAGTACTATGTGATATTGAGGCCGAGGGCCTGGTTGGTGCCACGAGATGGCTTATTTGCGCTTGGGCTGTAGGAGCCCCTCCGGAGTCTGTACACACCCCCAATGAGCGTCGTCGACGTAAAATATATGGTTGGCTCGGACTGCACGCCGCAGTGGGTACCTGAGTGTACCGGTATTTGCATTGCATTGCATCATTGCATTATTCCTTACCTGTTACCTGTCATGGTTCTTTCTGTACTATTGTGAGCACGTGATTTTTGCCCTAAGCAATAATTCCCAAAATTTCAAACAAAACAGTTTCTTTAGTATTTTGTAATTTTTCGTGGATTTGGTGGCATTTTTTGGTAATTGTTGCATTTTTATTCGTGCATTTTAATTCATACGAAAATACAAAATATGCATTTTTGCATTTAGGATTTAATTTCACTATTTTAGTATTAATTAGGTATTAATTAGTTTTAGAACAAAATTTAAAGAAAATGGCAAAAATAGTTTCTTTGCACTTTTAATTGTTAATTGTTGCACTTATCTTTAAATAAAGTTTTAAATAATTTTAGGAGTTAAATAGTTTAATTAGGTCTTTGTTTTGTTTTAGCATTTTATAAAATCAGAAAAAATATAAAATACAAAAATGAAAGCAAAACAAAAATGAAAAAGGGGGACAATTAAAATAAAAGAAAGTGGGGCTTGATAAGAAGACCAAAATTGGGCCAAAAATTGGCTTAGCCCAAATTAAAAAACCCCAGATCCGCCTGGTCCATACCCATTCCCTAACCCGGTCCAGTCTTGAGACGCACGAAACGACGTCGTCTCCCCTTCCATCAATCCTGGCCGTCGAGGTTAACCCATCCAACGGTGGAGAAGTAGGGTCTTGTTAGTATAAGAGTGTCCGAACCCCTGCACCCCCCCCCCCCGTGTCGTCTCTCTCATTTCACCCCAAAACGGAGCCCTGTAACGCCGCCGTGCTCCGCTGCCGGAAATCGCCTCACGGTGGCGGCCGGCCTCCGTTCCCGTCCAAATTAACACCCTTAAATCCTTTTCTCCTCCTCTTTCCATAGTTGGCTTTAGATTCACTCAAATCACAGCCGAGTTGCTCGAATATTGGATCGAAAACCTCCGGCCAAAACGCAAAGTCATCCAAATCCAACCAAATGAACACCCTAGGACCGCCCTGTTCTCCTCTTTCAAACCCCCCAAACCCCGTCCCTCAAATCTAACCAGAAGTGCTCGAATATTAATTTGAAGTTTTCCGGCCATGACGCCACTCCGTCCAAACCACCCCAAATTCATACCATATACCCCCCTGACCTCCCTCACCATTAATCTCCCAAGTGGCGACTCTGAATATTAATAATAAATCCCGTTCCGATTGTCCTTTAATTGGAAAAACTCCCTTACGCCCTCGCGAGTGTAGCGAAAAAGGAGGTGTGACAGCTCTGGCGACTCTGCTGGGGACGAGAACCCAGAACTTTGGTTCAGGGTTCAGAATTCGAGCTTAGATATATTGTTGTATTTGGCTTTATCTGATTTTCCTACATGTTTCATGCTAAATGTGCAAAATGTTGCTTTTTACCGCTTTGATATTATCTGAATTGTATATAAACTGTGCCGAAACCCTTCTCTTCTCACCTCCGGGGATGTGCTTACTGGTTGAGACTCCCTATTCTGTTAGTGTCAATACCCTGAAATAAGAAAGAGGCCGGACAAGTTACTAAGCCGGATGGCTTTTGGTTCCCGGTACGTAGCCCCCTCCTCGACTCGAGTTGTCCGCTCGGGTACACAGTCTAGAACACATACCCAGGTTTTGAACCTAGAAGAACTTGACTTCATGCCGGATCCCTAGTAGGAACGCTTATCTGCATCACGTGCATTTTGACTTAGGGGACTCAACACAGGGGTTGGGTCCGTCTAGGACAGGTGTACCCGGAATAATGGACCATCCTGATGCATCCTACTTGTGCATTTATCTGTTTGGGACTCGCATGCTGACCGGCTTTGAATATCTGGGAAATTAAAAAAAAAAAACAAAGAGGGAAAGAGAAAAAATAGCAGTGGAGAAAGAAAAGTTCTTTTTAGTTTGCCAATGGAAAAGAAAAACAAAAAGAGTGTTATTTTCAAATTAGTTTATTTTATTTACCACTGAATAGAAAATGTAAGAAAAGATTCTTGCTTTCAGAAATAGTGTATTTGCCAACAAAAAAACAAAAAGAGTCTTGTTTTCAAATAGCTAGATTTAGTCGCCTGAACTACGCTGGTTTGATTCTCACCGGATGTGAGATACGTAGGCAACCCTCATCGGGTCCAACCTCCCCTTTTTCAAAAATAGCCAAAAAACGCCAAAATTTTTTAATTTCATCATGAATAAGTCGGGTGCCGCCATTCTTGTTTAAAATAAGCCGAATGTCCCCAAAAGGGCGCCGGAAGGCTGTTTTTGCAAGAACAGCTACCCTGAGTCATTTTCTAACGGTTAGCAGGCACAGCTTTAAAATCTTCTTTATGAAGTGCTGAAAGGCCGTATCCGCAATACCGGCTGTTTGTTTAAACTGGCAATTTGAACAGAGATTGTGCCATTTTTCTCTTTTAGGTCAAAACAAGTGATTAGAATCACCTTAATAAATGTGCAGGATGAGCACGACTCAAAATGAATTATTTTCAATCATGCATAAAATCCCTTTGGAGTTACGTCTGTGGTGGAATGACTTAGGCGGAGAAGGGCAAGCTGCAGTCAAGAATCATTTGAAAGGGCTTACCGGTTTGCTCGATATTGCGCCTCGGGGAGATATTATTAGAGCACTGGTTACATGTTGGGATCCAGCACATAATGTGTTCCATTTTTCGGACTTTGAGCTTACCCCGACATTAGAGGAAATAGCTGGCTACATTGGAAAGGATGAAGTTCCGTTGAGGCACAAATACTTGGTTGCCCCCAGAGTTGTAGCCGTGCACAGATTTCTAGACTCTTTGAAGATAGTCAGAACCGTCCATAACACAGATCTGGCAAATGGCTTTTGTACTCTGAGCTTCATATATCATTGATATGGCCATATTGGAGGGTTCAACAACCCAGAAAGTAAGATATGTAGCAAAGGAAACCGCCAGAAGTGGGAGGAGCATCGACGTTTCGCCTTCATGGTAGCCTTCCTGGGGCTTTTAGTATTTCCAAGGAAGGATGGGAACATTGACATAAAAATAGTTGGGGTCGGCAGCACGTTAATTACTCAAGCCAAAAGTACACTTGCACCTATGATATTGGCCGACATCTTCCGTGCTCTTACAGCCTGCAAGGCCGGGGAAACTTTCTTCGAGGGGTGCAGTCTATTGTTGCAAATGTGGATGATCGAGCATCTGTGTCATCGTCCTCAGTTTTTGAGCTACGGGTCTCCAGAAAAAACATGCATAGAAGAGTTTCACACAAGGATTAGAGGGGCCGAATTGCCAGAAGGAGTCACGGGTTGGACAACATATTTTCGGTCTCTCACTGCGAGCCAAATAGAGTGGACACTGGGATGGTTACCCGTTGATGAAATCGTATACATGCCAGCAGCCCGACCACATTTCCTTCTGATGGGGCTTAGAAGCATTCAGCCTTACGCACCGTATCGAGTGCTGAGGCAGCTGGGGAGATTCCAGATAGTACCCAAGGATGATGATCTTAGTTTGCAAGTGGTTGAGATTGGCCCTGATGGCCAGTTTCCTGAAGAAATGGTCCGCCAAGTCTGGAGCGAATGTCAATATTTGACGGCAAACACTTGTGTTCGAGACCGAGCTAAAGGAGAAGTGTCGCCTGAGTATCAGGCTTGGTATAGAAGGGACGTTGCATTCGGAAAACCGGCCAAACGACCGCACATCCAGGAATTTGTTGAATCAGCACGAGAACAGTGGGATTGGTTAATTAAAGAAAATGAGTATAGGGCCCGCATAGGAGCATTGGAAAAACAGGTCCAGGACCTTCGATTTGAGAGTAGCTTGCAAGCCGCGACTGATGAAGGTGAGAAAAAATAATTGGCCAAAGAGAATGAAGCCTTGCGAGCCCAAATCCAAAAAATGAAGTTAGAGGCCGATAATCCTGTCAGAAGTGCCAAAGATGCAAAGCTTATAGCAAATCTAAGGCAAAAGGTGAACGACTACAGTTTTGACCGTAACAAGGCAGAAAAGAAATTAGCTGGGGTCCGGAAACAATTGGCTAAAAATGCAGAAGAACGGGCCCGCATGGTTAAACAGTTAAAAGAAGAATATGACATTGAGGTCATGGGATTAAAGAAAAAGGTCATTGCCACAGAAAACCGAATGATCAAACAGGCAAAAGAATTCAAAATCGAAAGAGAACATTGTTACATGGCATTAGCACAGTTAGAAATGGACTTGTAACAACTCCGGGAACAAAGCCAGGCGGATGAGCGGACTTTGGAGGCCAGGGCCCAACAGATAGGGCGGTTGCTTCAAGAGAAAGGAAGAATCCGAGAGAGAATCTTAACCGTTGCTCATTCCATTACTAGGAAATGTCAAATGTGCGAGAACATGACCCATACCACCTTCCTGGCATCAGTGATGATATTTGTAAAGCAGATAATGAACGACCTGGACAGACTTCAAAGGGAACTTGCATATAGGCCCGCGGCGAGACCGAATGATGTCCCGCGGGCACCAGGAGCTTTAATGTATTCGTAATTGTCTTTGAGTCTGCACTCTTTCTTCTACTAAAAAAAAGTTTGTCTTCCGAGTCTGTATTTCTTTTTTTTTTTTGGAGTTAGGTCATTTGGGTTTGTATTTCTTTTTACCAGAGTCAGTGGATTGAGTCTGTATTTTTGTTTGAATTAGAATAGGGATGATGGAGTTTGTAGTTCTTAGAGTCTGTTAGTTGTTTTGAGTCTTTGTAATAGACAAGTTTGCTATCAATAAAATTGAAATTGCCAAAACTATCATGCTCCTACTTTGCATTTATTTTTCACGAACTACGCTTGGTCCGATTCACGCAGGGTCGTGATACCTAGGCAATCTCCATAGGATTCGACCGTTTCTAAATAATAAAAGGGAAAACCAGAAAGGAATGATACAAACAGGGGAAAAACCAAATGAAAGAGAACCAAAAGAGGGAGAGCAAAACAAATTGAAAAGATAAGAGTGGGAACTAATTGGCAAGAAAAGAAATGAAAGCAGGGATGACGCATGTGAATGAATAGAGGCATAATAGAAACGTTTGACTGCTTAGGTGCATCCACCCATCAATGTGCGGTTATCTATTTGTTAATGCCCTAACCGCTAACCAAGTTGTTGTTGATGAGCCCAGATAGGTGTTTAAGCTGACTGGCATTCTGGCAACCCATCCTTACAACACCCGTTCCAAGGACAAGTCAAACATGACCAATCAGGATTTAGAAGCAAGCATTGTCGACCCATCCAGAGAGGAGGAGGCAGTGGACATTAATACAATGAGAGAGGAGATGTATAAACTAAAGCAACAAATGGCCGAGATGTACCAGGCTTGGTCGAAGGGACATCCACCACCAGTCTATCCTGCCAAACCCAATTACCTCCCACCACCAGCTCAACCCCAAGATCCTCCCACAGTGAACTCATCTCCCGCTTTCCCTACTTACCAGCAGTACTACGGAACCACCTCTCAGACACCACCACCACCACCACCCAAACAAATTCCATGTCCTCCACTACCAATTGCTCCAGTATTTGTGGCGCCTCCACCTACCACGTTGCAGAGATCTTCCAGTGAGCCATTGTTTCCAACTCACGACAGCCAGTACTACCCTCCCGAGCCTACCTTTAAAGCTCCTGAGCCATATTCCTACACTCCTCGCTTTGAGCTCCCGGTGGAAACTGATAAGCCGCTTAAGGACCCGGAACAGGAAGAGATGTTTCGAAAAGTAAAAAGCCTGGAGCAATCCTTCAGGAACATGCAAGGATTGGGTGGCCAAGTCAGTGTGGCCTACAAAGATTTGTGCTTGTTTCCCGATGTCCAGCTGCCAGCAGGGTTCAAGTTACCAAAGTTTGATTTGTACGATGGACATGGTGACCCTGTAGCCCATCTGAGGGGATTCTGCAGCAAGATGAGGGGAGCTGGGGGAAAAGATGAGTTATTAATGGCTTACTTTAGTCAAAGCTTAAGTGGAGCAGCGTTAGAGTGGTACACACGACGAGATCATGCTCGGTGGTACACCTGGGACGACCTGGCTCAAGCATTCGCATGTCATTTTCAATACAATCTCGAAATTGTCCCGGATCGTCTGTCATTGACCAAAATCGAGAAGAAGCCCGGAGAAAGCTTTAGAGAGTACGGTTTCCGTTGGAGAGAACAGGCAGCAAGAGTTGATCCTCCGATGAAAGAGAATGAGATGGTTGATTATTTCCTTCAGGCTTTGGAGCCAACCTCTAATGGTCCNAAAGGAGAGCTTAGAGGAAAGAAATAAAGAAGGCAAGAGGTAGAAAAAAAAGAAGAGATGGCCAAGAGAGAGAGAGAGAGAGGGCAGCAACTTGGGCAAAGTGGTAAAAGAGGGTTTGAGTGATAAAAAAGAAAGTTTTGGTGAGCGGAAAGAGGCAGAGAAAAAGAAAAGGGAGAGTTTGTACATAAAAGTCAAAGAGTGTTTGAACGCAAGAAAAGAGGGACTGCCTATTATACTACTTACTTACAAAGAAGTTTTGATTAATTCTGAGTCACTAATTCTGAGTCACTAACTTCTTTCTTCTAATGATTCTGATTTTGGCAAGGCTTTTGCAGAATGTAAGTTGGGTCCTTATGAGAGGTTCAATCTTCAAGATGGGTTCCTTTTTAAGGAAAATAAATTGTGTATTCCTAATTGCTCTTTGCGTGAATTATTTATTAGGGAAGCACATTGTGGTGGACTCATGGGACACTTTGGAGTGCCCAACACTTTGGATATACTTGATGAACATTTTTTTGGCCTGGCATGCGAAAGGATGTTGAAAAAGTGTACTATCAATGTCTTGAATGTAAACAAGCCAAATCAAAAGTGTTACCACATGGCCTTTATACTCCTTTACCTGTCCCTACTTCTCCTTGGGTTGATATTTCTATGGATTTTGTGTTAGGACTTCCTAGAACTAAGTATGGTAAGGATAGTATATTTGTGGTGGTAGATAGGTTTTCAAAAATGGCTCGTTTTATTCCATGCTTGAAGACTAATGATGCATTACATGTAGCTGATTTATTTGTGAAGGAAGTGGTTAAATTACATGGCATACCTAAAACTATCGTTAGTGATAGGGATGCTAAATTTTTAAGTCAATTTTGGAGAGTTCTTTGGGCGAAGTTGGGAACTAAATTGCTATTTTCTACATCTTGTCACCCACAAACTGATGGGCAAACGGAAGTAGTTAATAGGACCTTAGGGAATATGTTGAGAGCTATTTTAAAAGGAAAATTAACTTCTTGGGAAGAACATTTGCCCATGGTAGAGTTTGCCTATAATAGAACTATCCACTCTTCTACCGGTAAGTCTCCTTTTGAAGTTGTTTATGGATTCAATCCCCTCACTCTCCTTGATTTCTTACCTTTGCCTACTAATGACATTGTTAATCTTGATGGTAGAAATAAGGCTGAAATGATGAAGAAGATTCATGAACATACAAGGCTTGCAATTGAACGGAAGAATGAACAAACTGCCTTAAGAAGAAATAAGGGGTGAAAATCTGTCATTTTTAAGCCGGGAGATTTAGTTTGGGTGCATTTTAGGAAGGAAAAATTTCCTGCCAAACGAAGATCCAAATTAGATCCAAGAGGAGATAGGCCATTTGAAGTCCTTGAAAGGATTGGAGACAATGCTTACAAACTTGACCTTCCTAGTGAATATCAAGTTAGTGCTACCTTCAATGTTTCTGATCTTTCCTTGTTTGATGCAGGCTCGAATTCGAGGACGAATTATCTTCAAGAAGAGGGGAATGATAGCATTCATGGAAGCTCAACATCATTAAAGGAGAAGGATGAAGCTCTGGAAGCTCCAAGAAGGCCCATGACAAGGTCTCAAACAAAGAAATTTCAAGACAAGCTTAATGGGCTTCAATTGGCAATTAAAAAGTGTCTTATAATAGAAGAAGAGCTCCAGCACAATGAGGATCTTTGGGCCAAGTCTTACAACTATTTTGAGGCCCAAATTAAAGCCAAGAGGAGATGGAATGAGGCCCAAATATGCCCCAAAAGAGAGGAATTTTCAGCAGCCCAAATAAGCCCAAAAAAATAGTTTCTAGAATATATATTTAATAGTTGTTTTAATCTATGTTGACTTGCATTGGTCTATGTGTATGTTGACTACATTGGTCTTAGTGTGGGTAGTCTTCTATGCTTCTAGGGAACATAATTCTCATTTATTGAAGTCTTGACTAGCTCCTTCTTTACTACTATATAAAGGGGTGCTTGTCTTCCATTGTAGGAGATTATCGAAGATTAATATTATTATTGTGCGTTCTTTTGAACCTTTGTGAACTTTACTTTGAAGATTTATCTTGCAACCCTAACTAGTTCATAGCTTAAGGTAGTAAGATAATTTTCTTTCTTGTGATATCTTTGGTTTCTTTTGATATTCTTCGAAGGCGGCTAGTTTCTTTTACTAGTTGTTGTCGTAAGTTATTCAAACTAGAAGTCAAGATCCGAATCTAGTTCTTGATTAGCTTATTTCTAGTGAAGGCAATTGGTTTCATAACCAACTTGTTGTCATTAGGATCTTGTCAAAATCTAGATTAACATAATCTCGGGGTTCTTAGACCTTTCCTTGAATTTCGACATATCCAGTTTATTTTTCTTGCTTTTCTTAATCCGCTTGCATTTCTTTACTGCTTCCGCATTTCATCAACTCATTTTCTTCAAGTTCTTGGATCTTCCAACCTTTGTGTTATCACTTTCACTTTTATTTCATATCTCACTTTACCACTTGAGCCAATGCTCCAAAGGGTTCAACCATTTCATAGATGCTCACAATTGAAATATAACTTGAGCCAATGCTCCTCGTTGTTCATAGGTCACAATCTCCTTTCACAAGCTTTTCACAACACATAGGAATCATCACCAAGGCAAGAGAAATGCAACGAAATCAAGATATTTACAATTTAAGGACTCACGGTCATGCTAGACACCAACGTATAGATACTCGTCACCATGCCTATACGTCGTACACAGCAAGAAGCAATTAGCAAATAAGACTCAACTCCTAGTCCCTCAAGCTAGGGTTAAACCAAACACTTACCTCAATGCCTTGAATACAACTCAAGCCTCAATTATAGCTTTAACCCGCGATTCCACCTCCAATTCGCTCGCATCTAATCACAAATTACTTAATTGCATTAATACATGCTAAATGAATCAAGCCCAATGCATAAAAATGAGTTTCCCAAGTTTTACCCAAAAAGGTCAAAAATGCCCCCCGGGCCCACGTGGTCAAAACCCGAGGTTCGAACCAAAACCCGATTACCCATTCCCCCACGAACCCAAATATGTAATTTGTTTTGAAATCGGACCTCAAATTGAGGTCCAAATCCCCAATTTTTGGAAAACCTAGGTTCTACCCAAAACACCCAATTTCCCCATGAAAATCTTTGATTTGAAGTTGAAATCATGTTAGAAGATGTTGAGGAGTGAAGAAAATGAGTTAGAAATCACTTACCAATCGTTTTGGAGAAGAAAGTTTGTTTGGAAAATCGCCTCTTATGTTTTAGGGTTTTGAAAAGTGTAAAATAACTGAAATTCCCGTTTATTTATACCCCTCTGAAGCTCCCTGTGCGGACCGCGTAAAAAGGACCGCGGCTGCACAGGCCTCCCTGAAGACCTGCAGATCATAGCCCCGTGCGGACCGCGGCGGCGCTGGCCCCTCCGCGGTCGCACGCGATTTCTCGCGGACCGCGCAAGAGGGTTCAGAGGCCTGCAATATTTCCTGAACCTGCAACATCTGATCTTTTAAGTCTAAGGCATCCCGAAACCTACTCGAAACTCACCCGAGCCCTCGAAACTCAACCCAAGTATGCACACTACCTCAAAAACATCCTACGAACATATTTGTGTGATCAAATCATCAATATAACATCATGAACATCGAATTAAGCCTCGAGATCAATGAGATTTCTCAAAATTCCTATTAAACATAAATTTCCCATTTAGGGTTCGGATCCCGTCAAACGACGTCCGTTTTTAACCAAACTTTACAGAAACATCTTAAGTCACATATAAGACCTGTACCGGACGCCGGAACTAAAATACGAGCCCGATACCAACACGTTCTAATCAATTTTCATTTCAATTTTCCATAATAATTTCAGAAAAACAATTTTACTCAAAAATACATTTCTCGGGCTTGGGACCTCGGAATTCGATTCCGGGCATACGCCCACGTCCCATATTTTCCTACGGACCCTCCGGGACCGTCAAATCACAGGTCCGGGTCCGTTTACCCAAAATGTTGAGCGAAGTCAAATTTATTCATTTTAATACCAAAATTTAGCATATTTCACAGAATTTCACATTTAAGCTTTCCAGCTACGCGCCCGGACTGCACACGCAAAACGAGGCGACTATAAGTGAGGTTTTCAAGGCCTCGGAAGCACAGAATGGGTAAGAAAATAGGTGATCACCCTTCAGGTCATCAAATTCTCCACCTCTAAAATAACCGTTCGTCCTCGAACGGACAGAAGAAGGAAGTACCTGAGTCGGGGGAAAGATGAGGATAACGGCTCCGCATATCGGACTCAGACTCCCAGGTCGATGCCTCAGGAGGCTGACCTCTCCACTGAACACGAACAGAAGGAAACTCTTGGATCTCAACTGACGAACCTGCCGGTCTAGAATGGCTACCGGCTCCTCCTCATAAGACAACTCCTTGTCCAACTGGACAGTGCTGAAATCTAACACGTGGGCTGGATCAGTGTGATACCTCCGAAGCATGGACACATGAAACACTGGATGTACGGCTGATAAGCTCGGCGGCAAAGCAAGTCTATAAGCCACCCCTCCCACTCGATCAAGAATCTCAAACGGACCAATGAACCTAGGGCTAAGCTTGCCCTTCTTCCCAAATCTCATCACGCCTTTCATAGGCGACACTCGGAGCAATACCCGCTCACCAATCATAAAGGCCACATCTCAAACCTTGCGGTCTGCATAGCTCTTTTGCCTGGACTGAGCTGAACGAAGCCTATCCTGAATGATTTGACCTTGTCCAAGTCTTCCTGAACCAGATCCGTACCCAACAACCGAGCCTCGCCCGGCTCAATCCGTCCAACTGGAGACCGACACCGCCTACCATATAAGGCCTCATAAGGAGCCATCTGGATGCTCGACCGGTAGCTGTTGTTGTAGGCAAACTCCGCTAAAGGCAAGAACTGATCCCACGAACCTCCAAAGTCAATAACACAAGCTTGGAGCATATCCTCTAAGATCTGAATAGTCCGCTCGGACTGACCGTCCGTCTGGGGATGAAATGTATCTCTTATTCGGAAGCTTAAGTTGGAAAAGTCAACCGGATGTTGACGTATGTGTAGAAGATCTCGGATGTGAATTCTGATGGTTCGGATAGCTTCGTTAGGCGATTTTTGACATAGGAGCATGTTCGGAATGTAATTCGGAGGTCCGTGGTAGATTTAGCCTTGAATTGGCGAAATTGGAAATTTGGCGTTTTTCGGTCGGCAGTGGAATCTTGATATTGGGTCGGAATTCCGGAAATTAGAGTAGGTTCGTTGTGTCATTTGTGACATGTTGCAAAATTTCAGGTCATTCGGATGAGGTTTGATAGGTTTTGACACCGTTTGCGGAATTCGGAAGTTTGGAAATTCTTAGGCTTGATTCCGATGGTGATTTGGTGTTTTGAAATTTTTTTGAGTGTTTTGAAGGTTGGAATAAGTTTGAATGGTGATATGTGACTTGTTGGCATGTTTGGTTGAGGT
>NW_017670828.1:276635-320259 GCF_001879085.1 Nicotiana attenuata
CTACACTGAACTACTCAACTTATGACAAAGAGCTATATGCTTTGGTAAGGGCTTTAGCTACATGGCAACATTATTTGTGGCCAAGAGAGTTTGTGGTTAAGACTGATCATGAATCCTTGAGATATTTGAAAAGCCAAGGTAAGCTTAATCGTCGCCATGCAAAATGGGTTGAATTCATTGAAACTTTCCCATATGTGATTGCTTACAAGCAAGGAAAAGAGAATGTGGTTGCTGATGCACTTTTAAGAAGGTATGTCTTGGTTTCTTCTCTTACTTCTAAATTGATGGGTTTTGATCAAATCAAGGAGCTTTATTCTAATGATTCTGATTTTGGCAAGGGTTTTGCAGAATGTAAGTTGGGTCCTTATGAGAGGTTCAATTTTCAAGATGGGTTCCTTTTTAAGGAAAATAAATTGTGTATTCCTAATTACTCTTTGCCTGAATTATTTGTTAGGGAAGCACATTGTGGTGGACTCATGGGACACTTTGGAGTGCCCAAAACTTTGGATATACTTGCTGAACATTTTTTTTGGCCTGGCATGCGAAAGGATGTTGAAAAAGTGTGCTCTCAATGTCTTGAATGTAAACAAGCCAAATCAAAAGTGTTACCACATGGCCTTTATACTCCTTTACCTGTCCCTACTTCTCCTTGGATTGATATCTCTATAGATTTTGTGTTAGGACTTCCTAGAACTAAGTATGGTAAGGATAGTATATTTGTGGTGGTAGATAGGTTTTCAAAAATGGCTCGTTTTATTCCATGCTTGAAGACTAATGATGCATTACATGTAGCTGATTTATTTGTGAAGGAAGTGGTTAAATTACATGGCATACCTAAAACTATCGTTAGTGATAGGGATGCTAAATTTTTAAGTCACTTTTGAAGAGTTCTTTGGGCGAAGTTGGGAACTAAATTGCTATTTTCTACATCTTGTCACCGACAAACTGATGGGCAAACTGAAGTAGTTAATAGGACCTTAGGGAATATGTTGAGAGCTGTTTTAAAAGGAAAATTAACTTCTTGGGAAGAACATTTGCCCATGGTAGAGTTTGCCTATAATAGAACTATCCACTCTTCTACTGGTAAGTCTCCTTTTGAAGTTGTTTATGGATTCAATCCCCTCACTCCCTTGATTTGTTACATTTGCCTACTAATGACATTGTTAATCTTGATGGTAGGAATAAGGCTGAAATGATGAAGAAGATTCATGAACATACAAGGCTTGCAATTGAACGGAAGAATGAACAAACTGCCTTAAGAAGAAATAAGGGGCGAAAATCCGTCATTTTTAAGCCGGGAGATTTAGTTTGGGTGCATTTTAGGAAGGAAATATTTCCTGCCAAATGAATATCCAAATTAGATCCAAGAGGAGATGGGCCATTTGAAGTCCTTGAAAGGATTGGAGACAATCCTTACAAACTTGACCTTCCTAGTGAATATCAAGTTAGTGCTACCTTCAATGTTTCTGATCTTTCCTTGTTTGATGCAGGCTCGAATTCGAGGACGAATTCTCTTCAAGAAGAGGGGAATGATAGCACTCATGGCTGCTCAACGTCATTAAAGGAGAAGGATAAAGTTCTGGAAGCTCCAAGAAGGCCCATGACAAGGTCTCAAACAAAGAAATTTCAAGACAAGCTTAATGGGCTTCAATTGGCAATTAAAAAGTGTCTTATCATAGAAGAAGAGCTCCAGCACAAGGAGGATCTTTGGGCAAATCTTACAACTATTTTGAGGCCCAAATTAAAGTCCAAGAGGAGATGGAATGAGGCCCAAATATGCCCCAAAAGAGAGGAATTTTCAGCAGCCCAAATAAGCGCAAAAAAATAGTTTCTAGAATATATATTTAATAGTTGTTTTAATCTATGTTGACTTGCATTGGTCTATGTGTATGTTGACTACATTGATCTTAGTGTGGGTAGTCTTCTATGCTTCTAGGGAATATAATTCTCAATTATTGAAGTCTTCACTAGCTCCTTCTTTACTACTATATAAAGGGGTGTTTGTCTTCCATTGTAGGGACATTGAAGATTAATATTGTTATTATTGTGAGTTCTTTTGAACCTTTGTGAACTTTACTTTGAAGATTTATCTTGCAACCCTAACTAGTTCATAGCTTAAGGTAGTAAGATAATTTTTTTTTCTTGTGATATCTTTGGTTTCTTTTGATATTCTTCGAAGGCGACTAGTTTCTTTTACTAGTTGTTGTCGTAAGTTATTCAAACTAGAAGTCAAGATCCGAACTGGTTCTTGATTAGTTTATCTCTAGTGAAGGCAATTGGTTTCATAACCAACTTGTTGTCATTAGGATCTTGTCAAAATCTAGATTAACCTAATCTCGGGGTTCTTGGACCTTTCCTTGAATTTCGACATATCTAGTTTATTTTTCTTGCTTTTCTAAATCCGCTTGCATTTCTTTACTACTTCCGCATTTCATCAACTTATTTTTTTTAAGTTCTTGGATCTCCCAACCTTTGTGTTATCAGCATCACCTAGGTGGCTTATTGACGGGTCGATGTTACTAAGGTTTGATTGACATAATTGGGGCTTATACTATAACCGTTGCACAATTTTTACCCACTCTCACACCTCTCGGTAGAGAGAGTGATTTTGCCCAATTGACTCTCTCAAGACCAAATGGGTAGGCAAATTAGATCAAGTAACTAGGGTTCAAGTAGGGTGATTACTCTCTCGAGGTTTAACCCGTTAATTGGGACTACCATTTCTCATGAGTCCATACCAATTCCTTGTTGGGTCAATTTTGGAGACTTAGACTCTCTTTTTCAAGAAGAGTCAAATCCACAAAACACAAATCAGTGTTTGCAACCACCAATTTATAGATTAAAACATAAAATCAACCCAAATAGCAAACACTCATAGTCAATCTAACCCTAGATGGCAACACCCATCAATTACCCACACTAGGGTTGAGCCACAACCCTAGCTAATGGGTTTAGCTACACATGCTTGAAAGAGAAAATGAAGAAATAGATGAAGAACAAGACATAATAACTAAATACTAAATTAAATTGCAAGAATCTATTATTAATTTAAAGCTAAGATGCCAAAAATGGCTACAAAAGTTGTTCTCACGAGCGCAGCTGTGTTCCAAAGATAACAGATAACCTAAAAATGGTAAAATTTTCTATTTATACTAAGCTGGAAAAACTGGACAAAAATGCCCCTGCGGGTCAGTGCGGGCCGCATAAAATGGACTGCGGCCGCACAAGGCTCTTGAAATTCAAAATTTAGCTCTCTGAAGTTGGGCTCCGCGGACCGCGTAAAATGGACCGCGGCCGCGGAGGATGCTGGCGCGGTCCGCGCAAAGACGACCGCGGACCGTATGGGTGTGGACTTTGAAAACTTCAACTCTCTGAATCTTTATTCCGCGGACCGCACAAAACTGACGTGCGGCTGCGGAGCCTTCACCACGGACCGCGAGATGTGTACCGCGGCCACGTTGCCTGAAGCCAGTTTTTACCACTCTCTGAATCTACTAGTGCGGCCGCAGTTGACTTTGCGCGGCCCGCACTAGGCCTGCTTTCCTTCAGATTGCTTGGCTTCTAGTACTTGAGCAGGTTTCACTTCTTTTTGAGCCGATCTTTGACATTTCGTCACTTTGTCGATCAAACCTGCAATCAAACACACTTATGAGCCTTTTGGGATTATTTTGTAACAATTTATAACCAAAGTGTAAGCAAGAAGGAGTATAAAACATGGCAAAATCTCTAGTTATCAACTACAGCACGTACCTCGGGAATAGAATGGTTAGGCAGATGCCCTTGCAAATTTCGGGTCGTCGATCGAAGATAATGAACTGAGCTCGGGGACTGTCGTGCAACTTTCAAGGTTAGTGATTGAAGAGGGCCATGCCGAAATAAACTCTACAAGCCTAACTTGGGATTGGAGGAATAAATATCGAGTATCTAAAAAGCGGGAAGCTTCCATCGGATCCTAAGGAATCAAGGACTCTTCGAACAAAGGACGCACAATTCACATTGGCCAAAGATGGAACATTATGCAGAATGATGTTTGATGGACCGTTGGCAGTATGTTTTGGCCTAAGAGACACGGATTACGTTTTACGAAAAATTCACAAAGGTACTTGCGGAAACCATTCTGGCGCCGAATCACTGGTTCACAAAGTCATGAGAGCGGGATACTATTGGATCGATATGGAAAAAGACACTAAGGAATTCATTCAAAAATGTGACAAATGCCAAAGGCATGCGCGGAAGATCCACCAACCTGGATAGCAACTTCATTTAGTCCTATCCCCGTGGCCATTCATGAAATGGGGGATGGGCATCGTTGGTCCTCTGCCATCGGCCCCAGGTGAAGCTAAATTCATTTTATTTATGACTGCCTATTTCTCTAAGTGGTTTGAAACACAGGCTTTCGAGAAAGTCAGAGAAAAAGAAGTAATAGACTTCATATGGGATCACATCATATGCCGATTCGGAATACCCACCGAGATAGGATGTGACAATGGGAAGCAATTTATCGGCAGCGAAATAACGAATCACAAATTAAAAAGGATATTATCAATGCCTTATCATCCTAGTGGAAACGGACAGGCCGAATCAACAAACAAGACCATCATTCAAAACCTAAAGAAAAGGTTGAACGACGCTAAGGGAAAATGGAGAGATTTTTTGCCCGAAGTCCTTTGGGAGTATCAAATGACGTCAAAATCTAGTACGGGGGCAACACCGTTCTCCTTAGTATATTGTGTCGAAGCTCTGATCCCTGTCAAGGTTGTGGAACCTAGCATTAGTTTTTGATACACAACGGAGGAATCAAATCACGAGGCTATGAACACAAGCCTCGAATTGCTAGACAAAAAATGGGAAGCCGCACTCGTTCGAATGGCCACCCAGAAACAGCAAATTGAAAGATATTATAATCGAAGAGACAATCTTCAACACTTCAAAATAAGGGACTTAGTTCTAAGAAAAGTCACCCTCAACACTCGAGATCCAAATGAGGGGAAACTCGGCCTGCATTGGGAAGTGCCATATTAGGTCCTCAGTGTCATCGGAAAGAAATCCTGTCGCGCCCCTTTTTCTCGTAAAATCGGGTTTCGACATTGACAACTCTTTTAAGGAAGGGTTTTAAAAGAGAGAGTCACCACCTAACGGATTAAGGTGCGTTAGGGCACCTATTGGCAGATAACTCTGATTAACCAGTTTGCGTCACCAAAGATTGAGTAAGGGCTCGAAATTACCTCGAATAGAAGGTGTTAGGCACTCTTCGAGGTCCACAACTGTGGGTCCCGACCGAACTTAATTATATGAAATAGTCTATGTGATCAAAGATAAGAAAACATGGAATCTGGGAAATCCATCATTAAACACAGATAGTTGATTGCAAGGCAAGGTGGGTGGGGGGTCCTAAATTTTTTAGCCTAAAGGATCACCCCGTGCAACATAAATAATACTTCGTAACTCCCTCAAGATGGGGTGTTACTCATATTATTCAGCGGGCACAGACTGTCATCTCCTGCTACCCGATTACTATCTTTAAGTTATTACCTAAAGCGCGCTAATTTATTTTAATCCGTGCCTTATGCGTGCACTACCCGTCCCATGCCTATGGTCCAGGAGGCTTTGGACCTCTATTTAGGTAGTACTAGACTTCAACTTGGGTTGCTCAAAATGATAAAACTAATCGACATACAAAACAAGTTGGACTTCATATAAAAGCAGTTAAGGGCTCAAGTTAGCCTCCACACATTAGGCAGCAAATGCACGCAAAACAGATTAGGCGTATTGACAGTTTCAACAATTAAGTTTATTAGGTCCTATATGCATGATCTCTAGGTGATTCTAACCATATTGGCAGTTATGCAAAGTAATTCCTAAGTGACTGTATAGTTGCCTACTGATTATAAGTATAAGCGGTTAAACCTATTGGCATGCTATCTAGGTGATTTACTCAATGTTAGACAGTGACAAGCAACGAGAGATATTCAGAATTACTCAGTTGTTCCTATTGGCATGCTTTCTAATGGTGTTCAATGAGGCAGTGTTTAAAGCCTAGTTTTAGCGCTTAACGCAGATGGTAATTGCCCTATAGACATGATTCTTGGTTTTAACTCTTATAGGCATGTATACTAAATGAGCAAGTATGACACTAGCATATCAATCAATTAAGAAACCTATAGGCATTATTCCTAAAGAGGCAGATTTGAATATACTGCAATGCAAATTGAACTTTGGTTATTTTATTTCCTATAGGTACAGTGTCTAATCATGTAAAGCAAAGTAGGCAGGATATTCATAAAACATATTTGAGCCAAAGTAAACCCCTATAGGCAGGTTATCTAACATACAATAGCAGAATGTGTTTGAATAAATAAACACCTATAGGCAGGATTTTTACCCATTCTCATGCAAACGTTAGAAATAAACCCAGTTTCCTAATTCACTATTGCCCCAATTGTTATTACAAATAATTATTACAGACCACAATCGAATGAATGAATTACAAAGTATATAAACTATAGGAAGCCTGCAACATGCCCAAATACACCTGGATAGGCCAGGCCTTCAACTTACAATAGCTCCAAAAGCCCAGACACAATAGTCAGCAGTGAAGGATTTAACCATATCTCAGAACCCAAATCTCTAGTGTGTCAGAGTTCCCAAGGGCTTCAAGAACCCAGGGCAGTGCTCACACTAGAGAAGAATGATCAGAACAGTATAAGGAAAATTAGGGACCAAATCGTAGTGTGTCAGAGTTCACGAGGGTCTCATATGAACCCTAAGTAGTGCTCACACTAGGAAGGCCAGGGGGACAAAACCTAAATTGCTTTGGCTTTCAGCCAACAAAGAGTGAGAATTCAAGAGAACAGGATAGGATAAGGGGGACAGAATCACACATAGAACAAATAGCAACACTTGAACCTAAGCAGATTTAATAAGTTTTTAAGAATTAACAAAGTCATATGCTAATGAGGATCAGTTCATAGACATGCTTCACAAAGATAACAAAGACTTCAGATCAAACTAAGTCACAAAAAGAAAGCTCATTGACTAACAGTAGGCCTGGAGCACATTAATTAGTATTAAGGACTTGACTAAACAATTTAACAAAGGTATCATAACATAGTGAGCACAGAACCAGAAAAATCACATAGCAACAGGTTCAACAGCAAGCTAATGAATCTACTAAAGCACACATGATTAACCAGTTCTTAAGAAAGGTTTGCAAGCACGTTTAATGCTAAAGGACAGAGTTAAGCAGATTTCACTAATTGATTCAACTGAATTCAACATGTCTTAAATACAGATAATAACTAGTCTAATAACAGCAACATATTAAACGAGTAATAAAGTAGTAAAGGATTCAATAACTCACTAGTTAAGACGAAAAATAAAAGGAACTAACAATGTAGCAATTATCACCAAACAAAAGCAAACAATTGAGGATTTCTGGCCTTGGCTTCCAGCCGGCCAGGAGTCTAGAACACAGAACAATAGTATTGCTAAAGAATAATAGTGTATAGTTTGTTTAGGGTAGTCATAAAATTTTGACTCTTCCTGTGTTTGAAGGGGAATGGGGGAGGGGTTTAAATAGTATTGAAATTAAACAGACAAATATGGCAATATTTAGTCAAAGTACTAGAAAGGAAAGCACTTAATAGTTAATAAGAAAAGAAAAGTTTGAAACCCTAATTTAGGCAAAACATACAAAATCGGCAGGAATAACAAGCAAAGAGATGCATATAGACATATAGACAAAGATTTTAACACAATAATTAAAGAATCGAACAGATTTGGTTTGACTTCGAAGAATCAAAAATCCCTAATATTAGGGTAAGTAAAAATCAGTCAGAAATTAACGAAGAGAGTTATAATAAGATGCACAGAGACATATAGATGAAACATTAAGAGAAAAATAATTAAAGAATCGAGAACCAGATTAGATCTAGAAAGATCTGAACCCTAATTTTAGGGTAAGTAGAAAATCGTGAAGAATCTCAGAGATTTATACCATAAAGAAACAAGAACAAACACAGATGGAAAGAGGCCAAAGATTTTAACCAGATTTGGTTCAAAATTAAAGAGATCTGCTTGCCATGTTAGGCAAACAATTATGTAACACCATAAGCGAGTAACCAGGAGTGAGAGGGGATCAACAAGGTAGGGGAATCATTGACTGATTCCATTTTGGGTTGGAATCGGAAGGGGTAACAGGTGACAGCGCTAGGGTTTCCACAGAAGAGAAAAAAGAAGAGAGAGCGTTTAGGGGCGGTGGTGTTTAGGGAATGAGGGGATTAGGGTTGGGGTGGTTAATTTAAAATGGGGAATAAATGAGGGCCGTTGATCTTTCAAGATCAACGACCAGGATTTAAGGGAGATTGGTTCGGGTATGTGGGGACTGGGCTAGTGGGTTTTGGGCTAAGGTGTTGGGCTAGGTATTTAGGTAATTAGGCTGGGGGGTTGGTCTAAAAATATGCTAAAAATGGGTTGTTATTTAAATACCCAAATTTAATTAATAAATAATTTGTAAAAATAATAAATAAATAAATGAAAATATTATTTATGCATAAAAACAAATAAAACAGTTATCTAACACTATAAAAGTATAGAAGGATTATTTTGGCATAAATAAAATAAATATAAGTACATATAGGCTATCAAGGCAAATATGCAATTTTAGCCTTAAAAAAATACAAATGTAATTATGACAAATATGTTAAAAAATATTAAAATCCAATATGGGTGTAAATGATAAAATTAGATGATAAAATCATTGTAGAATAATTTGTGAGGTAATTAATGAGTATTTATATAATAAAAATGCAGGAATAAATTGATTTAAAACCTTTTAAAAGTTATAGAAAATTATGAAAAATGCTTGTATATGTTTATAAATTAAGTGATGGTGCATATGCACTATTTTGAAAGTATATATATATATATATATATATATATATATATATTTAAAAAAATATGAGGGAAAAATTGGGTATCAACAGATCCTACAAACTTGGCACAATGGACGGCGAACAATTGCCAAATAATTGGAAAATATCACTCCTCAAACGATATTATTGCTAAGGTATGACTTTCCCCCTTTTCATTTGTGTTTCATACTAACTTGTTGTAGATGTTCGATCGAAGACGTCGAGAAATCCTTCAACACGAGACCTTAGGTTTTAAAGCACGCGTTGCACTCTTTTTCCCTTAGATCGCTTTTTATCCCAAATGGGTTTTTCCAGCGAGGTTTTTAACGAGGCAACAATTATTTGTGCTACGCGGGGACAATTCAATAGTATCCAAGGCTTCTTTACAATCAACCTCGAATACTGGGGGGCATCATCCTCGGATGTTATGTTCTCAAAAAAGGTATTCCGTATCAATAAGTCTCGGTAGGTAAAAGTTTATAAAGGGCCAAACGGTCAAATGAACCGTGTCCTTGTAGATTACTCGAGCTCCTATAAAAAAATATATACTCATGAATGATCTATTGAAAGAAGTACTTTTTCCTTATCAGATGTTCTGTGCCTTAGTGAGATTTCTACTTTACAATTTCGTACTTACGATATATTGCGAAAACCAGCTCAAGAGCCAATCGCAACTAAAGCTCGAGCAATTAACCCCGTACTCGGGGACTGTCGTCCGAAAATCAACATGCTCGAATTATTAAACTTCGAAATCTTAAGACATTAAAAAGGCAATCCTCAATTTTATAGGCCACGGCCACCCAACTCGGGGACTGATACTTCGAACAAGTTTGAAGCATAATCGAGAAACAAGCCCAATGGGCAAATATCAAGTTAAAGACTACGGCTAAACTAACACGGTTCGGAGAAGTCCGAATTCCGTAATCAAAGAAGCCTTCAAATATTTTCATAAAACCGGTTTCAAAAGGGCTACCCTTGCAAATTTACATAAGGTTTCGATAACATCAACCCTCGAAAACCTTAAGAGGTACCAATATTTTTGAATTCTCGAACAAACTTATGCTAAGGCATAACAAAGTTTTTCGGTAACACTGAATCCTAATGGGTACAGATTTATATCATGCTAAGGCATAACAAATTTTTATATGATTAAACTTTTAAGCCTAAAAAAGGGAAAAAGGCACTCTTTTGAGGCCATATCAGCCCGATTCAAGAGCCTAAGGGCCATCACATTGTTAAGCTCGAGGACCCGCCCTCGCTTAACCAAAACCTAAGGGTTTTTTCTACTCCAAGTTCGAGCAAGTACTCACTCTATTATAGAAACTATAGCAATCCGATTCCAAAAAAAATTTAACAAGGCAACGAAGCAAAACAGAATTTCCACAAAACAGAAATCAGAGGCAAATCGGAAAGAAAAAGGATCTTTCATATATGCAAAAGTATTTACAAAGACCACTCAGGGTTTAACACAAAAATTCAAAAAAGAAGAAAAAATTCCAAAGTTCCTAATCTTCCCCGGTAGTTTCACCTTTATATTCTCTGCTCTCGGATCCACTTGTGCTCCCGGATTCATTATCATCAAAGAGCAAAGCTTTGGCTTCGGCCTCGAGCACTTTAGCTTTTTCGATATCGGCAGTGAGGTCAAAACCACGAGCATGAATTTATTCGAGAGTCTCTCTTCGAGACAGGGACTTGGCATGCTCGGCAATGCAGAATGATCGAACCTGAGCAGCATCGGAAATTTTCTTTGCTTGAGCAAGAGCGGCTTCAGCATCATCTCGATAGACGGCCACGATCGCCTCCGTGTCGGCCTTTATTCTTTCTTCTTTAGATGCGTCCTTCGCAAGCTCAGCAGCCAACCGAGCCTCGAGCTTCTTGATTTTCTTGGCTTGGGCCAAACTCTCCTCCTTCGAGCTTTGGAGTTGACGTTCGGCCGAAGATAGCTAGGCCCGAGCAGTGTCTTTCTCTGAGGCAAGGTGATCCATGTTTTGTTTCCACCCCAAGGTCTCTACCTCCTTCATCTTTGCCTCCTTGCGAAGTTGCTCGATCTTTTCGGCCTTCTACTGGACCTGCAAGATTGAAATGTTAGTCATCGACTTCGGGTTAATGAAACGAGCTTTCGAAATTAATTACTTGCTCAATCAAGTTGGTTTTCCCTTTATGAGCTGTTGCCAATTCAGCTCTAAGGCCCTTGACCTCCTCTTCCTTTTGCTCAGTAAGGAGTTTTAGGGCATCCCTCTCCTCCGTAAGCTTTTTGATGTCAGCCTCACACCGGTCCAGCTCTGCCCCGGATTTAGAAAATGATTCCCGATGAAGTATCAAAGCCTATAGAGAAAGAAAGGAAATCAGACAAGAAGAAATAAAGACAAAAATATTATATTCCCGATGGGAGCTAAGGCTTACCTGACGCAGAAGTCGATGGTCTTCATCGAAGATATTCAATGCATCAACCAGATCGGAAGTGTCTTCGACCCCCATGAAGCAGCCACGGAAAAGGTCTTCCCCTTCGTGGGTCGTTCCCACTTCGGGGGTCCCCATGGCCTGGGCTTCATGAATTTGTCCCTTGAAAAATGAAGGGAGAGACGGTGAATCATCAACATTTACTGCCCCAAGCGGATTACTTGGGGCATTCTCTTCGTTTTGAAAGGCCTCAGAACTGGCCCCTTCAGGTTCGTCCACTGATCGCCCATCACGGCGGGAGACATCTTCGGCCTCCGATGACTTGGCCTCCGATGATCGGGGACTTTGCTCAGGCCACCTTCCAAAATCCCTTCGGCCCGAAGCTGAACTTATTCGACTGTCACCTACTCAGCAGCCTTTGGGACCTCGACGCTCCTCTTTCAAGCCACCAACTCGTATTCAGCATCTTCTTTTTCCTCTTCCTCATCTCATAGCTTCTGAACTATATCCGCAGGCAGGGCAGCAATATCTTTCTTCAAACTACGAGTCGTGCTTTTCTTAGGCTTCGGAGTATCGGAGGGCGAAACCCTTTTTCTCTTCTTATCCTTTGCCAGTTTCGAGGCCTCCTCCTCTTCCCCGAGCGGGGGAAGCCTCATGATAGCGTTTTCCCAGGATCTGTATGAAAGGAAACCAGGTAGAAATAAAAAAGAGACATTTTAGAGATGAACGTCAGATCACACCACGAGCGCTCGGCGTATGAAGAGGTCGATGCCAGTTTTCGAACCCAGCCCTCAAGGTTCGAAATTGCACCAGTCACCCAAGAGATCGTTGCACCATAAGAAAGAATGCTAATGAGAAAAGGTAAAGGAAGCAAAACGATCAACAGAAGCTATTTGTGGGTTTGTACTTACGCTTCATTTTCCATTCTTCGGAGAATGGCATCTTCTCGGCTGGGATTATGTCAGAAGTCCTCACTCGGACAAACCGGCCCATCCATCCTCGATCTTTGTCCTCGTTTATGCTCGAAAACAACACCTTTGTGGCCCGGCGCTGAAGCCTTATGAATCCGCCTTGATAGAGAGGGGGGCTATATAGTCTAATGAGATGGTCGAGGGTGAAAGACATTCCTTCGGCCTTGCTCACGAAGAAGCGAAGAAAAATAACGATGCGCCAAAAAGAAGGGTGTATTTGGCCTAGGGTTATGTGGTATTGGTTGTAGAAGACGATAATAACGGGATTGACGGGACCCAGCGTGAAAGGGTAAGTGTAAACACTTAAAAACCCTTTCACATAAGTGGTAATATCCTCCTTAGTGGTAGGAATCACCACCATTTTGTTTTCCCAATGGCAATATTTTTTCACCTGCTTAACATCGCCCTCAGTTATCGAGCATATGTATCTCAACATTGGCTTGCATCGGCCAGGGACCGACAAGGG
Source organism: Nicotiana attenuata (assembly GCF_001879085.1). Classification (NCBI taxonomy): domain Eukaryota; kingdom Viridiplantae; phylum Streptophyta; class Magnoliopsida; order Solanales; family Solanaceae; genus Nicotiana; species Nicotiana attenuata. The sequence continues at coordinate 289,385 of NW_017670828.1, forward strand.
TTTCTCAACTTTATAATCAGAGGTAAGATTGCACAACCCAGGAACACACACTTCGATGTGTGGCTCCACCGGCGTTTTATCACCGACCGGCCGCGATGAAGAGGCTTTTCCCTTTTGAGGAATAAATTTTTATGTTTTCACCATTGTTATATGAGTTCAGAGAAAGAAGAAGATAAAACTTATTGTTTGATGAGAAGGTTGGCAAACAGGATGTGAAGAATTGAAAAACTTGAAGGGAGAAGAAGTGCTTTGATGATTAGAAGAGATTTTGGAAGTAAAGTTTGACAAAATTGTGAAGATGGTCTATTTATAGTGTTTTCCATGACGGTTCAAAGGCACTAGTGGCCGACCATCAACCAGCGCTAATTTATGATCTTGGCCGACCATCAACCGACTTAAGTCGTTTATGTCGCTTACGTCACAAAAGTGACATCATAACTGGTTGAGGTATAACATTGAAGGCTCAGTTCGTTTCTTCTCATTACACTCCAAGAAACGAAGGGACTATCTATATACGGTTAAAATTGGGCTTGCCCGATATGCTATTTAATCGAGACTAGGAGATCACATCGAAGGTCAGCCTCATAATGGATCGGGCTTAGCATGAAGACGAGGAATCGAGTTCAAGAATCAAGGTGTCCATCGAGATCGAGGCATGCAGCAACCGAGATTGAGTATGACTGACTTCGAGTGAAGTGGGAAAACAAAAAGACGAGATATCTGTAATCGGTCGAAGATCACGGCAGAAATCTCGGAACTGATCAAATCAAGGGCGGTTATTTGTACCAATCATGGGATTTACTTACGTAATTAGAATTGTACCATAATTAGGATTCCTCTAGTATATAAAGGGGAGTCCCCATCATTTTTAGACACCTTACATTCATACAGATCAAAGCAATATAATATTTCTCTTTTTCTCTGGTTTATCAATTTGTTGTTCTTTAGTTGTTCTACTTTACTAAGCTCGAGGGTTCATCAGCTCGAGGGAACCATCCAGGCATTGGTTTATTTTTATTCTTGTCAATTCCCATCACTTATCTTTAAGTTAATCAATTGGTATTAGGTTAAATCACGTATCCTTAAAACTACATTACAAGTTTAATTGTTATCCAGTTTTTAGGGTAAACAATATTTTTAAATCCTCTTTACCTGAATTCCATTTATGAGCAATTACTTTGTAAGAAGCGACTTCTATATATTTTAAATGGGATAATACAAGTTTTTATATTAGCACCAAAAGTTGTGGCCCAACGGTTGATGAAGTGATTTGATCTCAAGATGCGGAGGCATCCAAAAATACTAGGTGATTTTTTTATCTGTTCAAGTCTTGATGGACAAAGTTATTCGATACTTGTGGTGGTAGAAGGTAAAAGGTACCTCGTCAATTATTCGAGGTGCGCGCGAGCTGGCTCGAATACGACGCTTTTAAGAAAGAACTTTTATATTATTTGCTAAACATTTAGTTTTCTCTCTAAAGGATTAAGATAACCTCAACTTATAAAATACTGTTCCATCCACCATAATAATTTTAAGCTGAAAATTGTTTATAATGTTTGTAAATAATAACAAGCAAAGTCTAGCTAACTTACTTTTGACATTTGATTTTGTTGAGGTGTTTTCTTTTTCGTCAACTAGAATGACATACCATGAATCTTAGGTAAAATTTCATTTTTAGATATCATTGATATAGCAATGAAAAAGTAAATTGTTAATTGTTAATTGATAAAAAAAATTAATAAAATAATACAAATTGGAGGGAGCCAATGCTGGTTTTGCGTCATTTTGAAACTATTTACCCTTAAATTAGATAACAACTAAACTTATAATATGATTTTAAGGACACATGATTTTACCTAATACCAATTCATAAATGTGAAGATTAGCGACAAAAATTAAGAATAAAGTAAAGCAAACTAGTGTTGAAAATGGATTCATCCCTCGAGTCAGAATGCCCTCGAACTGATAGATACCAGAACAAGTAAAAATAAACCAAGCTGATGAATAAGAGAGTATAAGCCAAAAGGAGTATTATATTGCTTTGATATGCGAGAATCCAAGTCCCTTACAAATAATTGGAACTCCTCTTTATATAGTAGAAGAAGTCTAATTATAGTATAACTCTAATTGCATAAGGAAATCCCATGAATAGCTAATTAACCGTTCTTTATTTGATCCGTTCCGAGATTCCCGCCAAGATCTTCGACCAGTCATGGATATCTCGCCTTTCTGTTATTATGCTATCTTCGATCTTGCTCGATGTCTTCCGCATTTGGTCTTGATCACTAGTGGCATCGATCTCGACAGGTATCTCGAATCCCAAACTCACTACATAGTCCTCGTGCCTCGATCTGATCTATTACGGGATCGATCTTCGAAACTTTACCCTGGTCTCGGCAAATCAGTAAAATCGGGTGGGCCTGATTTTAACCGTACACAGATAGTCCCCTCGTTTTTGGAGTGTAACGACAAGAAACGAGTTTAGGCTTCGAACTTGCCCTCGATTTATCATTACGTAATCATTATGACATAAGCGGCAGAGGTGCGAAATGTCCCATCGGTTCGTATAATGAGGCATTAAATGTTTGTCAGTTGCTTTCGGCCATTATCGATTCTGAAGATGATTCCGGGTTGGTAGCCTGATCGCTACCAACTCGCACTACTAATAAGTAGCAAGAGAGGGTCGCAATAGCTTTTACCCGATTTTGGGTCGGGATCGAATCCTCAGAGAGCTAGAAGTTGGAATCGAGTATCTATCTAGTTTAGGATTGCGTATGTGTTCTTAATTACACTTCTATTCATTTTTGGAATTTTCTTTATAATTCTACTTTTAACAAACTACAAATTGTAAATTAAGCTAAGAGTTAAATTGCTACGAGTTGTTCAAATAGGTTTAAAAGGCACTAGGGTAGTGACTACCGCCTAGGTGGTCAATTGACGGGTACTTGAAACTAAGGCACATTTGACATGTTTGGGGAGTATGCTATAACATTTGCACGACTTTATCCACTCTACACCTCTCGGTGGTTCGAGTGATTTTGCCCAAATTGGCTTTCTCAAGACCAATTGGGTATGCAAATTTGCACAAGCAACTAGGGTTCAATTCGGGTATTACTCTCTCGAGGTTTAACCCTTTAATTGGGGCTATCAATCTCTTGAGTATGCCCCAATTCATTGTTGGACCAATTTCGGAGACTTAGGCTCTCTTTCTCAAGAAGAGCTCAAGTCAACTCAACACAAACTAGTGTTTGCAACCACTAATTCATAAATTAACCATGAAATTGGCCCAAATAACAAACACCCATAGTCAAATTAGCCCTAAAATACAAGACCCATCAATTACCCACACTAGGGTTGAGCCACAACCCTAGCTATGGATCTAGCTACTCATATTCAAAGAAGAAAAACAAGAAATAGATGAAGATAAACACATATTAATTAATTGCTAAGCTAAATACAAAGATTCAATGATGAAAAGTAAGTAAAAATGCCCAATATGGCTAAGAAAAGTCGTCTCACGAACGCAGCTTACGTATTACAATATATGATACCCTAAAAAAGGAAAAAGAATTTATTTATACTAAGCTGAAAAATCTGGACAAAAATGCCCCTGCGGGGTTAGTGCGGACCGCACAAAATGGACCGCGGTCCGCACTAGGCTTTAGTCTTCAAAATTGATCTCTCTGAACTTGGGCTCCGCGGACCGCACAAAATGGACTGCGGCCACGGAAGCTTCTAGTGCGTTCCGCACAAAGTTGACCGCGGACCACACAGGCTTCAAAATTGAAAAATCATCCTCTCTAAATCTTGGCACCGCGGACCGTAGAGAATGAACTGCGGCCGCGTTGCCTTCAGTGCGGACCGCACAAAATGGTGTGCGGCTGCACTGCCTTGAAGCCTGAAATTCAACTCTCTGAATCTCCCAGTGCGGACCGCACAAAGTGGTGTACGGCTGCACTGGGCCTGTTCTGCCTGAGCTTGCCTTGTCTTTGGAACTTGTGCAAGTTTCACTCCTTTTGAGCCGATCTTTGACATTTTGTCACTTTGTTGATCAAACCTGCAATCAAGCACAACTTGTAAGCCTTTTGGGACTATTTTTTATGAATATTTGATCAAAGCATAAGCAAGGAGTATAAAATGCATCAAAATCCCTAGATATCATAGCCCATTCAAGAGCTAATACCGGGGCTCGGAAAGCTCCGAAACCAGTGGAAGTCGATGTTGCCCAGCCCAATCCTGATGAGGTCGGGGAGGAGTCTTCGGCCCAAGTCCCCGAGCCGAAAGGAACCGAAGATGTTTTGCCTCGGGGCAAAGAAGCTATTGAAGAGGTGCCAAATACCGGCATAGAAGCCGAGCTCGATATTCCCCAAGACGGAGGCAGTGCCTCAAAGGACCCACTTGGGATAATAGAGATCAGGGATTCTTCTTTTGTTTCCTTCAATCTCTGATTCCATGATGCGCAGGACGCGGAGGTTTGTCCCATGGGAGAAGCCCACGGAGAGGAAGATCTCTTCCATGGTTTATTTGTTGGAATGGAAGATGTCTCTGGCCTGAGTGATTTGGAGTTTCTGAAGAAAGGCTCGGGCGAGACTTCCTCGAGTATTAAATTTATCAACCAGTTCCCGGCACCAAGTGTCGATCCTGGGTGCAAGCGGAAAATAATGATCACGGTCCTGGAGGATTCCCGGATTCTCAGTGCCCCGTAGGGGTAGCCAGCTACTTTCGGTGTCTGGTTACAGAGGAAGACCAAGCCTAGATGAACAAGGTGGGGGCACCTTGCCTCTACAACGAAGCCCAATAGGCTCTAAATCGGGTAATCCCTGATTCCTTTGCTCATTTTGATACTTAGGCTTTTCTTCCTTTGCATAAATTTTTCCTTCTATATTCGCAGGCTTCGGTACTTCACCATGATGCTTTCCTCCGATTCCGAGGGGAACTGAGCCGTTATGAGGCCAAGATCCGGGGGTTGGCTTAGGAAAAGGATGACTTCAAACTTCTCAGTGAGCAAAGAGAAGATGATGCTAGGGGTCTTCATGCTGAGCTAGAAATGGCTCAGAAAGAGTATACCGAACTGATGGGGAAGGTAAGGAGAATTTTTTAGATTAATGATGGCGATTTAGGCGTCACAACTAACGGTCGAACCCGCAGGTCTACCAAAAACTTGACGTGATCCGGCAGCTTGGTGAGGAAACAAATTCACTCAAAGTTGAGGCCGAAGGATGGAAGGACAAGATGGACATCTTGGCCTCAGAGAAGGAGGCTACTCGAGCTCAGCTGACCTCGATTGAGAATCAATTTTGAGGCTTGAACGAGGATGCCTTGGTGCAGGCCAAGAAATTGAGGAATTCCAGTCTCGACTGGGTTTAGCAAGTTCTTATCGAGAAAAGCTGGCCACAGAACTTGCAGCGGCCAAATTTGAAATTGAAGCGGCCAAGGCTGTTGCCGATGCTCTGGTGGCCGTCTATCGGACCGACGTTGAGGCTGCTCAGGATCGGGCAAAGGAGGTTGCTGAAGCTACTCAGCTTCGAGCAAATCGGGTTGCTTAGTATACTAAATGCCAGTCTCGGAGAGATACCCTCGAGGAGATCCACGCTCGTGGCTATGATCTTACAGTTGAGATCAAAAGCGCCAAAGAACTCGAAGCTGAAGCCAAAGAGTTAGCTTCCCGATGACGATGATTCTGGGAGCATGAGCGGGTCCGGGAGTGGGGAAGACCCCGAGAGTGAAGAGGATGCTCCCGAAGAAGATTATGCCTTTAGGATTAGTAGTGCTTCTTCTAAGGCCGCTTTGGCTTTTGTAAAGGGTTCTGATCGGGTCGAGCTGCCCTTGTAAATGATTTTTGATATGCAAAGGTCTTTTTTTCCTTTCTGCCTTGTCTTTACTTCTTGTTTTATTTATGCCTTATGAAATTGCATCCATAGGTTCGAGGTTTAGGCAATTTAGACCGAAACAGAACTAGTGTCGAGTGAGTGCTTGCTCAGACTCGAAGTAGGATAACCTTTAGATTTTAATTATGTGAGGATGATACCTTGAACACAAGAATAAAATGGCCCTTAGGCTTTTGATTAGGCTGGTATGGCCTTATAAAAGAATGGCTTTTTCCCTTTTTCAGCTTAAAAAGTTAATCATGTAGAAATTCGTTAAGACTTAGCATGAGATAAATTTGTATTCATATTCCATTGTTTTTTAGGACTGATGATATCGAAGCCTTTTGTTTCGTAATGCCTGTGAAACAGAGAAAACGGTTCAAGAGTTCGAACAATTCGGTACCCCTTAGGGTTATCGAGGGTTGATGATCAAAACCCTTCATAATTTTGCCGAGGGTAGCCTTTTTTAAGCCGATTTTATGAAAATTCGAAGGCCTATTTTATTACGGAATTCAGACGTCTCCAAACCGTATCAATTTGGCTGTAGCCTTTAGCTTGGGATTTGCCTCTTGGGCTTGTTTCCCTGTTACACTCCGAACTTGTTCGAAGTGTCATTCCTCGAGTGGGGTAGCCATGGCCTATAAAATCGAGGGTTGCCTTTTTAAGGTCTTACGATCTCGAGGTTTTAGTAATTCGACCATGTCAATTTTTTGTATGGTAGTCCCCGAGTGCGGGGTTAGTTGTTCGAACTTTAGTTGTGATCGGCCCTTAAGCCATTTCCCACAATAGATCACAAGTACGAAATTGTAAATTACAATTCTCTAAAGCATGAAATATTTGGGAAGGAAAAAGTACTTCTTTTAATAGATGATTATACATGCGTACATTTCGATGTTAGGGCTTGAGTAATCTACATGGGAACGGTTCATTCGACCGTTTGGCCCTTACAAAATTTGCCTATCGAGACCATGTTGCCACGAAGTACTTTCCTTGTAACATTCGAGGGTGATGCCCCCTAGTATTCGAGGTTGATTGTAAATAAGCCTCGAATACTATTGAATTGCTCTAAGTTAGCACGAACAATGGTTGCCTCATTAAAAACCTCGCCGGAAAATCCCATTTGGGACAAACACCGGTCTAAAGGAAAAAGAGTACAACGCTTGCTTTCAGACCTAAGGATTTTGCATTGAATAATCCCTCGATGTCTTCGATCGAACACCTGCAATTGGTTAACATAAAATATAAATGAAAAAGGAGAAGGTCGTACCTTAGCAGTAATATCATTTGAGGAGTGATATATTCCTATTGTTTGGTACTTGCTCGTCATTCGTCATGCCAAGTTTGTAAGATCCTTTCACGACGATATCGAGGACCTGATATGGTCCCTGGGTTTACAGTACCTTAGCTTTATGTTTTGATGATCTAACAAACTTACTGTCTAAGAACCAGATAAGGGACCTGATAAACTTGGCACACAACTCAATCAACGGACTCAAGCTAATGTGAGTTGCTATGACTTCAGAAGATAAAGAATCAACACAGGGACCTGATCCCCTTGGGTTCCCGTGACAGCAGTGTGAGGGATTAAGAGTTTAATTCCTAGATTGCATAGGTTGTAATCTAAAGATTGCTCATATTGAAGTTGAAATCCTACCAGTGTAGGTCATGGTTTTTTTACCCCTTGAGCAGGGATTTTTCCATGTAAAAGTTCCCTGTTCCATTTACTTATTGTTGCATTAGAGTTATCTGTGGAAACCTATATAGGACCTGGTCTCTATATAGTTTGGTGGACTCATATATTCTATCAATTAGTATCAAAGCGAGTTCTTTCTATCAGGTTAACACCTAGAAAAGATCCTCATGGCTGCTCCACCGAACTTTGAAGAGGGTCAGTCTACCTACAGACCACCCAAGTTCAATGGTCAATACTATGGGTGGTGGAAGACAAGGATGTATGATTTTATCATGGCTGAAGACTCCGAGCTGTGGGATGTTATATGTAATCGTCCTTATATCCCTACAAAAATGGTCGGATATCCTGCTGTGACAGTGCCCAAGACGAGGAAAGAATACAATAATGCTGACAGGAAGGCTGTGGAGAAAATTTTTGTGCCAAGAAAATTTGGTGTGTGGTATAGGTCCTGATGAATACAACAGGATTTCAGCTTGCCAATCTGCCAAAGAGATATGGGAAGCTTTACAAACAGCACGCGAAGGACCCACTCAAGTAAAGCAATCTAAGATTAACATGCTCACCACTGAGTATGAGCTCTTCAGAATGAAGGACGTTGAATCCATTCAAGACATGCACACTCGAGTCACTTCCATCATAAATGAGTTACACTCGCTTGGTGAAATCATTCCTAGGAACAAGTTCGTGGGAAAATTCTCAGTGTTTTGCCCAGTTAATGGGAGAGTAAAGTGAATGCCACTACTGAAGCAAAGGATTTGCAGGAGCTGGCTATAGATGAGCTGGTTGGTAATCCGAAAACCAATGAAATGAAGAAGAAGAAGGACATTGAAAGAAGAGAACCAAAGAAGGAAAAGAACCTGGTACTCAAGGCAGAAAGCAATGACTCAAGTGGCGAGGATAGTGACATGGCTTACTTAACTAGAAGATTATAGAAAATGGTTACAAGGAATGGAGGTATACCAAAGAGGGGCACGTTAAAGAACTATGACCTCTGTCATAAGTGTGGAAAGCCAGGGCATTTCATCAAATATTGCCCTCTCTTGAAGCAAGAACACTTCAAACACAACTCTGACAAAGCAGCCAAGAGGAACTTGGTTCCTGAGAAACGCCTCAAAAGAAAGAACGCCAGTGATAATGTTATGAAGCAAGCTCTTGCAGCATGGGGAGATTCTTCCAGCGAGTTTAAAGAAGAAGAAGATGATGTAGGTGGAAGCTGAATGATGGCAGTTGAAAGTGAAGCAAATGAGTATGACTCAATATTTTATTTGATGGCTCAATCAGATGATGATGAAGACGATGACAATGATGAGGTAAATTTTCGGGATGTTCAAAGAAATCTGAAGTCCTACTCTCCTAGAAAACTCATGTCATTTGCTAATGTGTTGATTGATGCTTACCATAGTCTTGTAAATGATAAGGATGCCTTAACCTTGGAGTTAGGAGATGCTGAACAAACTAGAGAAGACTTGGTAGTTTGTGTGCTTGATTTAAAGGAAACCATAGGTAATCTGGAAAATGAAAAGGAGGTTCTAACTATGAGAATCACTAGTGTAGAACACGAAAGAGATGATCTGATGGTAGTAGTAGTTGACCTAAAAGAAACCATTGAGAATTCCACTAAAGAAAAAGATTCCTTAGTGGAGAAAAGTGGCTATTATTGAGCAGGAAAGAGATGACCTCTTAGTGGTGACTATAGACTTAAAGGAAACAATAGAGAAACTGAATGTAGGCCTGGGAATTCTGAAAAAGGAAAGGAAGTGGCTAGTGAGGCACACATTAAACTTGAAAACGAGTTAAATACTGTAAAAAGTAGTCTGTGTGCTGAATTTGAGAAGAATAGACAACTTCAAGCAAAATTGGAAAGAGTAAAAAGTGATCTTGAGAAGTCTCTTAAGTGGACCTGGTCCTCGGATGCTATTACTGCCATGTACTTTAACAATGGTGGAAACAGGCAGGGAATAGGGTTTCAAAGAGAGAGAACTCCTCATAACCCTCATAGCAAGTATGTTACTGTGCCTGATAATTGGTTGTGTACCTACTGTGGGAACAATGGGCATTTCAAAGAAAATTGCCAAGCCAGGGTTCAGTCTCTTTAGAAAAACAAAGTTTTTTCTAAGAGAGTAACTACTGAAAGAGGACCAGGTGCCACCCGTAAAAGGCGCATGTTACCTGCATGGACTAGAAGAGCACTTATTCATCCTCTTGTTTATTACAAGGGACCCAAACTTGCTTGGGTTCCTAAATTAACCCTTGATTTCCTTATGTAAGGGAACAGTAAAAGGAAGCAGTCAACAATGGTTCATGGACAGTGGATGCTCAAAGCACATGACTAGGAATACCATGGACTTTCTTTCACTAAAAGCCCTGCAAGGAGGGAGTGTATCCTTTGGAAATAGGAAAAAGGGATACATTCTTGGTGTTGGAAAAATTGGAAAATCACTCACTCACTCAATTGAGAATGTGTACTCTGTCAATGGTCATAAGAACAGTCTCTTGAGTGTTTCTCAGATATGTGATAAAGGAAACAAGGTGGAGTTCTTGTCCAAAATATGCACAGTTACAAATCTAGTAACTGGTGAAGTGATACTTGTGGCCAAAAGATACAAGAATATCTACGTTGCTAATTTTGAGTCCCTACAAAGTGGTGATCTGAGCTTCTTGAAAGCAGTTGATGATGATATTGAAGTGTGGCACAAAAGGCTAGGGCATGCAAGCTTCTCTCTACTGAATAAGTTGGTTCAGAAGGACCTGGTTCGTGGTCTGCCCCAAGTCAAAGTTCAAAGAGCACAAGGTTTGTGATGCCTGCGCTAGAGGAAAGCATGTGAAATCCTCATTCAAGCCAAAGAAGGATGTCAGCAGCTCAAAACTACTTGATCTCCTTCATATGGATCTATGTGGTCCTATGAGAGTGCAAAGCAGGGGAGCAAAAAGATACATTTTTGTGATAGTGGATGACTATTCCAGATTCACTTGGACTCTGTTCCTTAGAAAAAAAGATGAGACCTTTGAAGTTTTTATAGCCTTTGTGAAGAAAATTCAAGTGAAGATGGAATCAAAGTAGCATGCATTAGATCAGATCATGGAACAGAATTTTACAATGCTAAGTTTGATGAATTTTGCAATGAGAATGGCATTACCTACAACTTCTCAGCCCGAAGAACTCCACAGAAAAATGGAGTTGTGGAAAGGAAGAATAGAACCCTTGAAGAAATGGCAAGAACAATGCTGATCGATAGTGGGATTGCTAAGAACTTCTGGGCTGAAGCTATCAACACTGCCTGATACTTGGTGAACAGGTGCATGATCAGGTCTCTCTTGAAAAAACTCCGTATGAGTTGCTGAATGGAAGGAAGCCCAAGCTAACTCACTTAAGAACATTTGGGTGCAAATGTTATGTTCTCAACAATGGAAAGGATCAGCTTGGAAAATTTGATGCCAAGAATGATGAAAGGAATCTTTTTGGGATATTCTTCTCAAAGTAAAGCCTACAAGGTATACAACAAGCGGACTCAGTGTGCTGAGGAAAGTTTACACGTAATCTTTTGACGAGTCCTATCTTTCCTGTGAGAAAAGCAACAAGGATGATCAAGATGGAGAGCCTTTGCTGGTTCCAGCTAAGGTCATTAATATGGCAAATGGAAAGGCAGATATGATGAGTCAAGTGAAGGAGACAAGTGAAGATAATGCAGTCTCTTCCTCATCAGTCAGAGAGGAACCAGGTACCACAATTACAACCACTGAAGCTGAAGAAAGAGTGGTTAATGTAGTTCAAAGTACTCCACAAGTAGCTGAAAAAGGGATACAAGGGAACCAGTCAGGATTACCCAGCTCCTCTACAAATGAAGCTCAAGTGCCCAACTGGAAGCACAAAAGCTCCCATCCTATTGACAACATAATTACTCTTCTGGATTCAGGAATCCAAACCAGATGAAAAGCCAGAAATTCACTTGCCTTCTCAGCATTCCTCTCCCAAATAGAACCCAAAAACATTAAGGAAGCCTTAAAAGATGCAGACTAGATCACAGCCATGCAAAATGAGCTGCATCAGTTTGAAAGGAATAATGTATGGCACCTGGTACCTAGACCCTCAGATCGAACCATCGTAGGAACCAGGTGGGTATTCAGGAATAAGCTCGATGAACATGGAAACACTACAAGGAACAAGGCAAGGCTAGTGATCCAAGGCTACAATCAGGAGGAAGGAATTGATTAGGATGATACTTTTGCTCCGGTTGCTCGCATGGAAGCTATCAGAATCCTCATTTCCTTTGCATCACATATGGAATTCACTTTGTTCCAAATGGATGTCAAAAGTGCATTTCTGAATGGCTTTCAAGGAAGAAGTGTATGTAAAGAAACCTCCAGGTTTTGAATGCCATGAACACCCTAAATATATGTTCAAATTGGACAATGCATTATATGGATTGAAGCAGGCTCCTCGAGCTTGGTATAAGAGGTTGTCAAAGTTTCTCTTAGAAAATAGTTTTGCAAGAGGAAAAATTGACAACGCTTTGTTTCTGAAGAAACGAGGGAGGAACCTGCTCAATTTTCAGGTATATGTTGATGATATCATTTTTGGGGCAACAACTGATTCCCTATGTGAGGAAGTTTGAGATGAGAACAATGGGTAAGTTGAATTTCTTCTTAGGTCTTCAAGTGAAGCAGTCCACAAAGGGAACATTCATTAGTCAGCAGAAGTATATCAAAGAGCTTCTGAAGAGGTTTTACATGGAAGCATCAAAAGTGATTGACACTCCCATTTCCACTGCTACTCGACTTGACATGGATGAATCTAGCTCTCCGCTGAATCAAACAATGTATATGATGCCAAAAGGGGGAAATATGATAAATTGAAGCAGGGGATCTGATTAAGGGGAAGCATAAAGTGGATCCGATTAGGGGGAAGCATAAAGTCAAGGGGAACTTGTGAAGTTCCTTTTACTTTAAATGGTTTATTTTGCTCTACATATGGTTGTCAATTTTTAAGTTTGTCATCATCAAAAAGGGGGAAATCGATGGGTTTACAGTACCTTAGCTTTATGTTTTGATGATCTAACAAACTTACTGTCTAAGAACCAGATAAGGGACCTGACACACTTGGTACACATCTTCATCAACGGACTCAAGCTAATGTGAGTTGCTATGACTTAAGAAGATAAAGAATCAACACAAGGACCTGATCCCCTTGGGTTCCTCTGACAGCAGTATGAAGTCAACTGTCTACAGCTGGAAAGTGACTGTCTGCACTGTACACGCAAACAGTGCAGCACAGTACAGTCACTTCTCATTGACTATCCAAGTGATTACATCATTCAAGTGATGTCATCCATGTTGTATTAACAATAAGAATTACAACAAAACATCACTTGAATACTTGAGAATTCATTCAAGCACTCCTAGTATCTGACAGTCAAGCATTCAATTCTCAAGTGCATCAAGAACAAAGTACAACACTACTACGGACTAGTTCTTACAGCAAATCTCTTGTATGTCCTTAGTTGAGTTGTAACTTTGTAATTGTTCTTCATTGTAATTCCTACTTTGCTTATCTAGAAGCTTTAATTAGGAACCCCTTGTAATCCATAAACCTTTAGTGTTTGTGTCGTGACTAGAGTTAGTCATGAGTTGAAGTCGTTGTAATAGGTGTATTGTAAAGTGGTAGGTGTATTACAAGTTAGTGAGGGATTAAGAGTTTAATTACTAGATTGCATAGGTTGTAATCTCAAGAATTCTCATAGTGAAGTTGAAATCCTACCAGTGTAGGTCGTGGTTTTTTTTCCCTTGAGCAGGGACTTTTCCATGTAATCGTTCCCTGTTCCATTTACTTATTGTTGCATTAGCGTTATCTGTGGAAACCTATATAGGACCCGGTCTCTATATAGTTTGGTGGACTCATATATTCTATCAGTCCCTCCCAGTTTGGGCCAAGTTTCCTTACGTTCGTGTTTCGAGTGTTGAGAGTGACTTTTGTCAGAACTAAGTCCCCGATTTTAAAGTGTCGAAGGTTGGATCATCGGTTATAATACCTTTCGATTCGTTGTTTCTGTGCGGCCATTCGAATGATGGAGGTTTCTTGTCTTTCATCTAGTAATTCGAGACTTGTATTCATAGCCTCGTGATTTGACTCTTCAGTAGCATGCTGAAACCTGAGGCTAGGTTCCCCAACTTCGACCGGGATCAGAGCTTCAGCACCATAGACTAAAGAGAATGGTGTTGCCCCCGTACTGGATTTCAACATTGTACAGTACGCCCAAAGGACCTCAGGCAATATTTCTCTCCATTTTCCTTTAGCGTCGGTCAAGCTTTTCTTTAGATTTTGGATGATAGTCTTGCTTGACGACTCGGCTTGTCCGTTCCCACTAGGATGATATGGCGTTGATAAGATCCTTTTAATCTTGTGGTCTTCGAGAAATTTTGTCACTTTGTTGTCGACGAATTGCTTTCCATTATTGTATACGATCTCGGCAGGCATCCCGAATAGACATATAATGTGGTCCCGAATGAAGTCTGTGATTTATTTTTCTCTGACTTTTTCGAAGTCGTGTGCTTCAACCCACTTAAAAAAATAGTCAGTCATAAACAAATGAATTGATCTTTACCTGGGGCGACAGGAGAGGGCCGACGATGTCCATTCCCCATTTCATGAACGGCCATAGGGATAAGACTGAATTGGATTTGCTCTCCGGGTTGGTGAATCATTGACGCATACCTTTGGCATTTGTCGCACATTCGAACAATCACTTTTGTATCTTTTTCCATATCGGCCCAATAGTATCTTGCTCTGCTGACTTTGTGAACCAATGACTCGGCACCGGAATGATTTCTGCATGTGCCGTCGTGAATTTCCGTAGAACCTAGTCGGTGTCTCCTTGTCCCAAACATATCGCCAATGGTCCATTGAACATTCTCCTACATAGTGTTCCATCCTTGGCCAATGTGAATCATGCGGCCTTCGTGCGTAGAGTCCTCGATTCCTTAGGATCCGATAGAAGCTTCGTGTTCTTTAGGTATTCGATATATTTATTCCTCCAATCCCAGGTTAGACTTGTGGAGTTTATTTCGACGTGACCTTATTCGATTACTGACCTCAAAAGTTGTACGATAGTCCCTGATCTAAGTTCGTCGTCTTCGATCGATGACCCCAAATTTGCAAGGGCATCGGACTCGCTATTTTGTTCTCGAGGTACGTGCTATAGGCTCCATTTTTTAAATTGATGTAGATCCACCTGTAGTTTCTCAAAGTAACTCCGCATTCGATCTTCTCGAACCTCAAAAGTTCTGTTGACTTGGTTTACCACAAGTACGGAGTCACACTTGGCCTCGATGACCTCTACTTCTAAGCTCTTAGCTAGCTCGAGACCTGTAATTATGGCCTCATACTCGGCCTCATTGTTAGTTAATTTTGAAGTGTTGATAGATTGTCTAATTGTATTACCTGTGGCTGGCTTCAAAATAATGCCTAGCTCGGACCCCTTCAAGTTCGAAGCGCCGTTTGTGAAGAGGGTCCACACCCCCGATGATGTACCCAACTTTAGTAATAGTTCCTTTTTAACCTCGGGTATGAGGGCTGGCGCGAAGTCGACCACGGAGTCTACCAAGATTTGAGACTTGATGGTCGTTCGGGGTTGATACTCGATATCGTACCCGCTGATCTTGACGGCCCATTTGGCCAATCGACCCGAGAGTTCGGGCTTGTGCAAAATGTTGCGAAGGGGATAGGTGGTTACAAGACAAATTGGGTGACACTAAAAGTACGATTTTAGTTTCCTACAGGCGTTTATCAAAGCGAGCGCTAATTTTTCTAAGTGTGGGTATCGGGTTTCAGCCTCTCATAAGGCTCGACTAATATAATAAACAGGGAATTTCATGCCTTGCTCTTCTCGAACTAAGTCCCCACTTACCGCTATCTCCGAGACCGCTAAGTATAAGTAGAGTTGCTCGTCCACTTTCGGGGTATGAAGCAATGGCGGGCTCGACAGGTATCATTTAAGTTCCTCCAAGATATGTTGACATTCCGGGGTCCATGCGAAAATGCTCTTCTTCTTAAGCAATGAGAAGAATCGATGGCTCCTATCCGAGGACCTCGAAATGAATCGACCTAGGGCGGTTATGCGCCTTGTTAACCTTTGTACATACTTGACATTATCAACGACTGTGATGTATTCGATTGCCTAGATTTTATCGGGGTTTATCTCTATCCCCCGATTTGATACCATAAAGCCAAGGAACTTGCCCGAACCGACCCCGAATGCACATTTATCCGGGTTGAGCTTCATGTTGTACTTTTTTAGTATGTCGAAGGTCTCCTAGAAATGTTTTAAATGGTCCTCTGCTCGCAGGGACTTAACTATCATATCGTCAATATAAACCTCCATTGATTTACCTATTTGTTCTTCGAATATTCGATTTACTAGGCATTGATAAGTAGCACCAACATTTCTTAGTCCAAACGGCATTACGTTATAACAATAGGTGCCGTACTTAGTGATGAATGAAGTCTTTTCCTGATCCTCCTTGTTCATTTGTATTTGATTGTACCCGGAGTAGGCCTCGAGAAAACTAAGGATCTCATAGCCGGCCGTGGCATCGATCATGCGATCCATATTCGTCAAAGGAAAGGAATCTTTACGGCATGCTTAGATTAAATCTTTGTAGTCTACGCAGATTCTAAGTTTATTTCCCTTTTTAGGGACTACAACTACGTTTGCTAATAATTCGGGATATTTTACCTCCCAAATGGATCCTATATTGAGAAGTTTGGTTATCTCGTCTTTAATGAATGCATGTTTTACCTTGGACTGAGGCCTTCTCATTTGTTTTACCGGGAGGAACTTCGGGTCCAAGCTCAGTCGATGCATAGTGATCTCCGGTGGGATCCCTGTCATATCTACGTGGACCAAGCAAAACAATCCATGTTATCTAAAAGGAATTGAACGAGTTTTTTCCTGAGCTCGGGGGTTAACCCAGTGCCCAGCTATACCTTTCGATCGGGCAGATGCTCGATCAGTGTGATTTGATCCAGCTCTTCGACCGTTGACTTTGTTGCATTATAATCATCGGGGATTATGAAGGTTCGAGGTATCATATAATCATCATCCTCGAAAGTTTACTGCTCCTCCGATCGGGCCGAGGCTGGTGATTGTGGTTGCTATTTGACTTTTTCTTTTCCTTTTGACTCCGATCCCTTTGTTGATGAAAGCGCCGATACCGGTACTACTTTATCGATTACAAACATTTCTTTGGCGGCGGGTTGTTCACCGTACACCATTTTGATTCCTTATGATGTAGGGAACTTCAGGACTTGATGAAGCGTCAAGGGCACTGCCCTCATGTTATGGATCCAAGGCCTTTCGAGCAGCGCGTTGTACCTCATGTCACCTTCGATCACATGGAACTATGTTTCTCAGATGGTCCCGGCCACATTTACTGGCAAAATGATTACCCCTTTGGTGGTTTCACTTGCCATGTTCAAGTCGTTAAGTACTCGAGCTGCGGGCACGATTTGCTCTACGACCCTTGATCGAATAATGTTTGCCGAGCTACCTGGATCAATCAACACACGTTTAACTTAAATTTTATTCATAAGGATAGATATTACGAGTGCGTCGTTGTGAGGTTGTTGGATCACTTCTCCATCCTCGTCATTGAAAGACAAGGTTTTTTCTGGTAAGTATTCTCGAGTTCGTTTTTCCCTTGTGATTGTCACCTTGGTGCGTGTAAATACCGGTCCTTGAGGAACATCGACTCCTCCAACGATCATGTGAATCACATGTTGTGGCCTTCTTGCTCGTTCTATCTGTTTGAATCTCTATTGTTGAAGTGGTTCTTAGCTCGATCACTTAAGAATTCTTGAAGGTGACCCTCGTTGAATAGACGGGCTACCTCCTCCCTCAGCTATCTGCAATCTTTGGTTTTATGACTATGGATACCATGGTATTTGCATATTTGATTAGGGTTCCTCTCAGCTAGATCGGTCTGTAAGGGTCTGGGCCAACTAGTATCCTTGATCCGTCCAATGGCTGATACAATACCTGATGCATCAATGCTGAAGTTGTATTCTGATAATCGTGGTAATTCTGCGGGCTCAACATGTTTATCGAAGCCACTTTTACTCATGAGCCCTCGAGAGTTTTGTCTCGGTCATTCCTTCGATCATTTCAAATGGGATTGCATCCTGGCTGCTGTTTCTACGATCTGCATTGTATGGTTGATACCAATTTCTGTTCGATCGGGATTCTCTATCGATGTCCCTTTGAATTCTGCCGACAAGCCTATTTGGGTAAATGGAATCAGAAGGGGTTCCCAATTGATCATCCTTGACCCTGATCTTTGACTGGTACCGATTATGTGCATCGGCCCAGGTCACAGCTGGATATTCAATTTAATTCTGCTTTAGTTGTCGTGATACTATCAAACTTCGTTCGTTCAAATCTTAAGTAAAAAGCTTGAACAGCCCAATCATCTGTGATCGGGGGTAGGTCCATGTGTTCCATCTGGAATCGAGATACGAATTCCCTTAACATTTTGTTGTCCTTTTTTTTCACTTTGAAGAGGTCCAATTTCCTAGTCGCAACCTTTATTGCTCTAGCGTGTGCCTTCACAAAGGAATCTGCAAGCATGGCGAATGAATCGATGGAATTGGGCGGCAAATTGTGGTACCATATCATCGCCCCTTTCAACAAAGTTTCTCCAAACTTTTTCGATAGAACAGATTCAATCTCGTCATCCCCTAATTCATTCCCCTTTATTGCGCATGTATAAGAAGTGACATGCTCATTAGGGTCGGTGGTTCCATTGTAATTGGGAATTTCTGGCATGTAGAATTTTTTCAGGATGGGCTTCGGAGCCGCACTTGGAGGGAAAGGCTTCTGCACAAACTTCTTTGAATCCAAACCCTTTAGAATCGGTGGTGCCCCCGATATTTGGTCAACCCGGGAGTTGTATGTTTCTACCTTTTTCTGATTTGCCTCGATGTTCTTTTCTCCTGATTCAATCCGTTTAGTAAACTCCTCGAGCATTTTCATAATGGCGGGGTCAATCCCCGATTCTCCCTCGTTCGATATCTTTGGCACCGATTCGGCTCTATGAACAACTTCTTGTGATGGCTTGAGCTCAATTCTGCTTGGTGCCCGCTTTCGGTTTTGGAGTTGGGCTATCGCAGCTTGTTGAGTCTGCAACATCTCGAATATCATTCGAAGGCTAATTTCGCCTTCTTCATTGCTCTGTGCGTTCTGATCGGCTACTCAAGCATCTCTGCGGATGCTATTTTCAGGGTCGACGCCCAAATTCCCATTAATGGTAATGTGGGAGCTGACGTCAATTGGGTCCACGGCCGGGGGTCCACGGGGTTGACTGGAGGAACTCCGTTTCCCAGGGCGGCTATGTTGTCATTTTTGCCATGGAAGCTAAGGCCATTGTCTGTATGTGTGGGTGCTACTTGAGAGTTTGACATGTTGATCCTGAAATCAAAGACACTTACAAAAACAAGCGTAAAGCAGTGCGTGCTATTAGAATTAATACCAGGCAATCACTATTATCCTTAACCCCACAGTGAGCGCCAAACTGTTTATCTTTAAAATTGGATAACAATTAAACTTATAATATGGTTTTAAGGACACGTAATTTCACCTAATACCAATTGATAAATATGAAGATTAGTGACAGAAATTAACAACAAAGTAAAGCAAACCAGTGTTGAAACGGGATTCATCCCTCGAGTTAGAATGCATTCGAACTGATTGATACTAGAACAAATAAAAATAAGGAAAGTTGATGAACAAGAGAGTATAAGCCAAAAAAGAGTATTATATTGCTTTGATATGCGAGAATCCAAGTCCCTTACAAATGATTGGAACTCCTCTTTATATAGTAGAGGAATTCTAATTATGGTATAACTCTAATTACAGAAGGAAATCACATGACTGGCTAATTAACCGTTCTTGATTTGATCCGTTCCGAGATTCCCGCCATGATCTTCGACCAGTCACGGATATCTCGTCTTTCTGTTATTATGCTATCTTCGATCTTGTTCGATGTCTGTCTCATTTGGTCTCGATCACTACTGGCCTCGATCTCGACAGGTACCTTGAATCCCAAACTCGGTACCTGGTCCTCGTGTCTCGGTCTGATCTATTACAGGATCGATCTTCGATCCTTCACCCTGGTCTCAACAAATCAGTCCGATTTTAACCTTTCACGGTTTCTCAGCTTCATCTTTAAACCTGGGTTACCCTTGAGAAAAGAAAAATTAGAAACTCCGTTAGATTTTTGGTACCTCCACTAATTAAGTTAGCCCATTTCTATGATGTGCACTGAAGTTTCCAAATGACCAAATCCTTAGATACCTCTTAAACTTGTCACAACTTGTTAGTTATATACTTTAGGCCAAACGGCCTTGTAGCTCCTTAAGCTTACACCCAATTTAAAGTCGATATATGAAGTTATGAACTCTCCATTTTCCCATTGGAACACTCTCACTTGACCAAATAACTATTAATTATCACCTTTGACCATTGTCTATGCTGATGTGGCGGTAACTTATCTTACGTGGACAAAGTGTGTGGAAGTCACATTCATATGGCGCGTAAATCTATTATTTTTCATTAAAAAGATTGTAAAATTAAAAAAAATACAAACTACAAGGAAAAATCAGAAAAGAAAAAGAAACTTATCACTTTCAACCTGCCCCTCCCCCTTCGTCGTTCTTCCCATTCCCCCTTCCCCTGCCCCCTTTCTTTTCCCATTATTCTCGTCCATACAATTTTTCCTTTACTTCTTCTTCCTAATTAGTTCTATTACCATTTTACTATTCCTTTCCCCTTGCCTTGACCCCTCTGTTCTACTCTATTAATGAAGTCAAGCATTTTTATTTTTTCTTCTTGTGTATGCTCCTTCTAATTTTAACAGAGAGAATAAAATTGTCAACAATCCAACTCAAAATATATCACATCCAAATATGAATTTGGGCGTAACTTTCGTCATCCAAACAAAACAAAAAGGCAAAAGGGACAGCGAATTTCATTGCATTCATGGGGTCTAATCATACCCATTGTTTTTGGTTTTACAAAAGGCTAGAAAATGCTTTGAAGAGGAGAAGAGTAATTTTTCTTGAAGTTGTAGTGATTTTTCTTTTATTTTGACATTGGGTTTCAAGATTGGACTCTGATTATTTTTTCTTTCTTCTTGATGTTTTTTCGATTCTGATTTTTTTACATCGGGAAGCCCCACTTTTAATGGATCAGGTCACAACTTTCACCACGGGAAATGGTGGCTGGGCGAGGAAAGTTCTTCTAGCAGAGTTGTGGTGAAGAAGAAAAGAAGGGAAGAGAAGAAAAAATAAAAATTTAATAAATTAGTTTTGAAAATAGATGGGACCCACAAATTACAAATATCAAATAATAAATGATCTGAGAATCTGACATGGTATTCGTGTCAAGCAATTGAGATACACGCTCTGAGGGAAGGGTTTATCATAAGTATTATTATCGAGTTGAAGTGCCAAAATGAGAAAACTACAAGTTTTTATATCGAGTTTAAAATCCTATCCAAGTTTAGGTGGCCTAGAGGCTATTTTGCCTATACTTTATCATAACTAGTGACCAAGTAGGAGTCCATTACATAAATGGTCCACATTATCTACTAAAGTCAGATTTCTTTCATTTTTAACAGCAAAGTCATTTAACTATGCCTATATCACTCAGAAGATCACTTAACTAGATTTCTCAAACTTTCGATTGTCAAATACCTATTTTACCCTCTAAATTATCATTTTTTTTTGCTTTTTCAAATATTATCATTTTTTGTCTTTTTAATATACATTATGGACTTACCTATAGAATAAATATATTTTATTTTTGAAAAATTAAAAATTAGTTTTCTAGATTATATAATGTCGGAATAATAATATAATTGAGCATAATTTTCAAGAATATATAATGTATATTATTAAAAAAGCCTTCATTTAAATAATTATTTTTATATTACGTGCATGGAATACCTTTATTTCCTTTCATTCTCAATTGTGTAAATAAATTATTGATTTTTTGTTCTTAATATCAAAATTATTATTACGAACAAATTATTCTAATTAATTTGTTTACTATGCTCAATATTTTATTATTCCAGTTGTAGACAATAAATTACAGCGAGAGAATAAAATCAAGACCGAAAAATATTATAACAATTGTAGTATTTTATTTCGAACAGTTGAGTGTTACAATCTCTATGAATCCTCTGTTTCTTCTTTCCTATAGTAAATAAATTCAAGGGTCATTGGGCTTGATCATGAATCTATATTTGTTGCCACGGACGATGATCTTGGATTCAACTAGCACGAACTTTGATTTGAACTGATACTCCTTGAATCTTGATTTGTTCTTCGTTCTTGAGCTTAAACTTGATTTGTTCTTCGTTCTTGAGCTTGAACTTGATATCTTGAACTTGGACTTGATTGCTTGAAGCTTGAAACTTGTAGAGAAATTTACGGCGTTTGATCCACGAGCCCTCTCTTGCTTTTTGTTATAACTTCTGGCGTCCTTTCTGGTTATGAAGACCCCTATTTATAGTTGTGGAAGGGAAGAGTTATGATAAGAACAAACACTTTCCGACCAATCAAACTGAAAGTGTGACAAAGCCGCATTTGATTGCCAGAACATGTCACTTGCATACGTGGCGCAATTTCATTAGTCTTTTAATGTTGCTTGCCATGCCTTGTCATTTTGACACGTGGCATGATCCTATTGGCTATTTTGCTTGACTTGGCATGACACGTCATATGACACGTGGCACCAAACGGGTCCTCTAGGAAGATGATATCTTGGGCTTAATAAAGTGGGCTCACCACTTTAGCCCAATTAAATGGGCTAGCCTAACGCATTTGGACCTATTTATTAAATCCATATTTATTGGATCTGAATAATTATTCAAATATATTAGCACATAATATTTATTTTGACCGAAATACATTTAATTGAGATTAAATCCAAATTTTTTGTGGATTTAAATTCGATAAAATTTTAATTGCCTACACCAGCATTATATATGCTTAAATACTTTTATTTTTTCAATTTATAAATAAAATTATTTATTCTATAGGTAAGTTCATAATATAAATTAAAAAGAAAAAATTAATAATATTATTTAAAAAAAAGACAAATGTTATAATTTAGAGGATAAAATAGAAATTTGGCAATCCAAAGTTTGCGAAATCTAGTTGAGTGACCTTCTGAGTGCTATAGACATAGTTAAGTGACTTTGCTGCAACAAACGAAAGAAAAATGACTTTCGTAGATAATTTGGGATAGTTGAGTGACCATTTGAGTAATGGACTCGACCAAGTAGACATCCCCACTCGAATTTTTTTAGCTTTTAATAATCCCCAATAATTCATGTTCTTCTCTTCTATATTTCAAAATATATTCATATTTTATTAATTAAATTTTTTAAATATATTCATATTTTATTAATTAAATTTTAAAAAAAAAGAAGATAATGCAGTATTAATAAGTTCATACTAGTCATATGTACAAAGATTGAGACTCTAAAGCATATATTCTAATGGCAGAATTCAAAAACTCCCCAACTCCATCTTTTACTTTCTCGTGTTCCAAGTTCACAAGAGTTTTTGACGTTCCACATCCTCATTGAAATTTATAAAAGTTATGTTTCCAATAAAATATAATTAGTACATTGCTTTTGGTTAGAAAATAATAAATATACAAATTTGAGTAAAGTTATTATAAAGGTATAATTTTACAAAGAGTATATAGTTATAATGATGAGTATTGCTGTTATAAATAAAAAATTATTTAAAAAAAAATATAACATAGAAAATCGATTCCACTAAAAACTTGCTTGTTATAGAAAATACATGACGACACAAGTGCTTGTATACATTAGGTAAAAACTGAATTTTCTCTCTACATGATTAACATCAAGTCATGAACTCCAGCTAAGTTCCATCTACTCCCATTTTGAGCTTGAAATCGTTCAAAAATCAGCATTTAATGTAATCAGGCTATTCTATCTTAACTTCTTAGTTTTGCCATTTGATATGGTGATGTATATTGTTTTTGGTCAATCAGAATAACGTGCCATGAATTTTGGATTAAAAACTATTAGATATAGTTGATCTTGCAATCTCAGAAAAGGTTGGTATATTTAATTAGCCTTCATAAATCATAAGTAATACTGAAATTGTCAATGGATGAAGCTTAACTAATCTTGTTCCAATTTCCAACTAACAGCCTGTTTTGCCAAGCTTCTCCAATCCTAGACCTAGAAGCATTTTTTTCAAAAGAAGTGTGTTTTTTTTTCAAAGTTGATGTGTTTGGCCAAGCTTTTGGAAGAAAAAAAAAATGTGACGACCCAAAATCCACTAAGGGTCGTGATGGCGCCAGACACCATTGTCAGGCAAGCCAACACCAATTTACTAAAAATTTCTTGTTTCAATATTTTCGAAATCGTTTCCTTTATACATTAAACAATAAACAATGAATTCCACCGAATAGATATTGATTATCTTAAACAAACTTAATATTAAATAATCTCATAATCATCCCAGAACCCGGTGTCACAAGTGCATGAGCAATTACTAAGAAATCAAATAAAGCACAACAACTGTCCGAAATACAAATTGGACAGATAGTAAATACAATACGCTGAAAGAGGCTATACTGGCTGCGGGCGCCTCGAGGAATGCAGCTCACCTAGTCTCTGTATCATCCATGCTGCTACGCCCACTAGGCCACTAGAGATACATGTTTCTGTGCAACAAAAATGCACAGCAAGTGTAGCATGAGTACGAAAACAACGTGTACTCAGTAAGTATCCCGTCTAATCTCGAAGAAGTAGAGACGAGAGGTCGACTTCGACACTTACTAGTGGCCCAATAATAATATATTAATAATGCGAATAATCATGGATTTATTAAAAATGGCAGTAAACTCAAGTAAGTCAAGAAACAAGTAAACATTCCTTTTTATATTTAGAAGTCTCCAAATTCATAATCCATTATTTATCAATTTATCTCCAACCAGGGAGGCAATATCAATTTGTAAACCTCAAGCAAGCATTACAAGCATGCGCAAATCATGCCGAGGACGTACAGCCCGATCCATCAATATTTAAATTGTGCACTGCCAGAGGGTCGAATGGCGCGAACCATAGATGCATCTATTTAATCTACCAAGGCGTTCGGCCCGTTCCACAATAAATAAACACATTCAAACAGTCAAATCAAGAATTTATCAAGGTGCAGTTATTCAGGAAAAACAGGTTCCTCTTTTAAAAGTCAAGAAACGATGCCTAATTTTTTTTTTGGAATTCGTTTGCATGTTCAATATGTTTTAAGCATTTCAAATTGACAACAAGAATTGAATATTACAAGTAAGCATACTTTTGGGTCCTAGACTACCCGGACTTAAGCATAATAGTAGCTACGCACGGATTCTCGTCACCTCATGCGTACGTAGCCCCCACAAATAGGAGCACATAACCAATTAACTCACCTATGGGGGAAATTTCCTCTTACAAGGTTAGAAAGGAGACTCACCTCGCTTCGGAGTTCCATAACCGGCATTCCACGCCCTTCTGAAGACTCAAATTGATGCTCAACATTCCAAATGTCACGACCCAAATCCACTACGGGTCGCGATGGCTGTAACGACCCGGTCCTTCGTTCTGAGAGTTATAGCCACATTCCCCCATCTATGCTTATTTATATGTTGTTCAGCTATGTTGAGTTGTATCAAGATGGTAGGTTTAGGTTCGGAGTAGTTTTGGAGTGAAATGATCACTTAGTCTCTTAGTTAGAAAGCTAAGTTAGAAAAGTCAACCGGAAGTTGATTTATGAGTAAAAGAATTCGGATTTGGATTTTTATGATTCGATTAGCTTCATTGGTTGATTTTAGACTTAGGAGTATGTCTGAAATATAATTTGGAGGTCCGTGGTAGAATTAGGCTTGAATTGGCAAAAGTTGGAAGTTTAAAAGTCTTAGGCTTGAATTCGAGGTTGATTTGGTGTTTCGGTGTTGTTTTGGGTGTTCCGGAGGTTCGACTAAGTTCGGGTAGTAATACATGTCTTATTGTAATTATTGGTTGAGGTCGCGAAGGCCTCGGGTGAGTTTCGGATATATTTGGGTTGTGTTGCGCTCGTTTTTCTTATGTTTCGACGCCGTTTCTTCAAGCATAAATGATATCATATTGAACAAATGAGCTCCTATTTCTTTTTTGATTGAAGCATTAGATCCGTATTGTAATTACGGACCTGTAGCAAAAAGAATCGTCGAATTTGGACATCGTATGAGGATTTTGTGGTCATTTTACTAAGAATTAGGTTGCCAGATTTTTCAGATTAATTACGAAATTGCCATTAAAGGCGTATTTAAAAATCTGCACTATTTGCAAATATTAAAACCTACATATATCGTTCATTATAAGGTCAAATTGAGTGAATTAAAAGCCTAACTTGACTAGAATTTCACAAGGAATCCATTGGAGGTATAAAAGGCGAGTTTCGGAATCGTTTGGCTTGAGAAACGAGGCAGAATAGCTGGTAGAAAAATATACAGAACTAGGGTTTGTTCATTCGGTCATATTTTGAGTTGGGGAGCTCGGATTTGGGCGATTTTGGAGGCGATTTTCACCATATGGATTGGGGTAAGTGTTCTCTACTCGATTTTGATTATAATTTATGAATTCATCTTCGTTTTTGGGATTTGATTGATGATTTTAAAGTGAAATTGAGGGAGTTAGGGTTTGAGTTTTGGAGAGTTTTAAGTGAGGATTTGAGGGACCAAACGGAGTCCGATTTTGACAAATTTTATATGGTTTGACTCGGGAGAGGACGAGGATTTTTATTCTGCCATTTTTGACTGATTCCGAGACGTGGGCCCGGGGGCCGAGTTTTGGCCGATTTCGGAATATTGGCACGTTTATGTAGTTTTTATTGTGTAATTCGATTCTTTAGACTATGTTGATAGTAGTATTCTGATTATGGTTAGATTCAAAGCTTTTGGAGACCGAGTCGAGGGACGAGGACATCCCGGAGTAGGATTTTACGCTGTTGAGGTAAGTAACCGTTTTAACTCTGGCTTTGAGGGTATAAACCCGGAGAAATTGATATCATGTGATTGTTTGGTGGTGATACCCACGCTAGGTGACGGGCGTGTGGGTGTGCACCGCGAGGGATTGAGACTTCGTCCGTCCCGTAAGGCCAGGCCTAAAAGCTATTATCTATGGTTATGTGTTTACTTGTTGTTGAACTTGTTTGCCTTCATGTTAGAGATCCTGTTGTTGTTTTATTTATGTTCAATTTATTTGTACTCAGTCATAGAAGTTATTGTACATGTTTACCTCAGTCTCTATTATTTGCTAATATGCTATGATACTTGATGTGGGTTGTATTCCCTTATTTTTTGATGATGGTGAGGCTAGTGAGGTACATGACTGAGTGAGGCCGAGGGCCTGGTTGTGAGGATATTAATACCATAGCGCGTGAGTTGTCCGCGTAGAATGTGAGTTGACCGTGCGGGTTCATGTATTGATACCATAGCGCGTGAGTTGTCCACGTAGCACGTGAGTTGACCGTGCGGATCCAGGTATTGATATAGTAGCACGTGAGTTGTCCATGCTTAGCGCTTGGGCTTTGGGATCCCCTCCGGAGTCTGTACACACCCCCAGTGAGCACAGAGTGTTGAGTGTATTGAGTGTGGAGTGCTGAGAGCGAGTGCTGAGTGATGGAGTGACATTGTTGTGAGGTTGCATTTACTTTTGCTGTTGCTGCATTTATCTGTTAAATTTCATTGTGGAATTTACTGAGTTATGGAATTTACTTGTTTATTCCTATTATTTTTAAAATTGTGAAAAATAAATAATTGGACTATTTTGCTCAGCTCGTCACTACTGCTCAGTTCCTTAGTTATTTCTATTACTACTGAGGTGGTTGTACTCATACTACACCTTGCACTTTATGTGCAGATCCAGGTGAGTTCGTTGTGTTCAGGCCGACTATCTATAGAGATTGCAATGTGGCTGCCAGCGTCCGCAGGACCTTGTTACTCCTCTTGTCATTTCTTCCTTGGACAGTTAGACAGTTTATATATCTTAGTTCACAGTTTTAGACGCTCATGACATAGTGACACCCTGATGTTTGGGACTCGTTTTCATATTTTATATTATTTATATTTAGAGTTGGTTTAGTTTATCGGGAATCAAATTATTGGAAATGTTTTATTAAATTCTTATAATCAAATTAGTAGTAATATTTTGAGAATAGGCTTGCCTTGTAACACGATAGGCGCTATCACGACCACGGTTAGATTTTGGGTCGTGACAGTATACCACAAGTATTAGGGGTTAAGTTCATTAGACCTTAATTAAGGAAGGGTCTGTAAGAATCCCATACTAATGTAATTAAGGTAATGGGATCAAATCAACTTAAGTAGAAAGGCAGGGTCGAAAGGAATATATTTCAACAAGTCCAAGAAACAAAGGAAATCAAAACAATAAAGGAAAGAATCAATTCAAGAGTGCAATCAGAATTACACAAAGAGATTTGAAATCAGTCCACAATCAAGGTTATTTTGAGAGGGAAATTTGACCTATAAAGAGTGCATAAACATTAAGCATGCGAGGCTGGATTTAAGACAAAGAAGAGTGACATGCAACCAAAGAAAATCAGTGAGTAGAGGACCATAGGAACATGGTAGTCATCTCAGAGAAGAGGGAATACCAGATAGCATGCGAAAGGTCAAGTAAAGAGGTCAGAATCGTATGAAGAAACAAAGTTGACACAAAGATCTCGAAACTCAGTCGAACAGTAGAGAAGGCAACTCCAGGAACTCTAATAGGTCCAAAGAGACTAGGGTTTTGAAATCAACATGTTCAGAGATAAGAAACAAACAAATCACATAACAAATAACCTCAAAACTCAAATGAACCCCCAAATTCTAGGGTTTTTTACCATTAATCGAGTCTAGAGATGAAGACCAGTAAGTCAGGCAAATCTATTAACGAAAGAAGAGCAGAGATCATAAAGGAACACGTATTTCCCAGTAGAAGAAACTCATGAATAACATAATAAAGAACAATCATGCAAAAAAAATACAGTAGAAGAACTCGTAAGAACAAGGTAGAAGAAACACAGTAGAAGAAGCACGTAAGGATCATAGAAGAAACATAGTAGAAGAAACATAGTAGAAAAAAACATATAAGAATCACAGTAGAGCATGTTAAAAGATCAAAGAAATCCTAAATCGGGGAATATGAAAAGGTTAAAAAGCAAGTTTTGAAAGAAACTTTTGAGAAAACGTTTGAGACCCCAACATAAACACAGATCTAGGACAGATCTAGAGAAATCAGAAGAACCTCGAAAGGTTAGGGTTTCAGAAGAAACCTAGAAGTGAGAAAGTCCTGGAAAACTCGTGGATCTAAGCCGGAGAAGTTAGACTCAGGCTCGAACGTCCATGATATGCCGGAGTAAAGCCGGAGACGACCATGGAACCCTTAATCGAAGGAGATCTGGGTAGAGATCTTCAAGGTCAGGCCTTGAATCTTCAGAAAACCGGTGTATAAGAGCACCAGGGGGTGGGTGTAAGATCCCCATGGCTTTGGTGGCCATAGATTCCGGTGGATCTCTGGTCTGGGACGGCAAGAGGCGGCTAGGGTTTGAGAACCCTTGAGAGAGTTTGAGAGAGTGGAGGGTTTCAGAGGCGGCGGTTGGTGAGAAATGAGGTAGGGTAAGGGGGTTGTTTGAATTAAAAAAGGAAAGGGACGAGGGGAGCCCTTGATCTAAAAGATCAACGGCTGTGATTAAATGGGTCGAATGGGGGTCGGGTCTGGGTGTGATAGGAAAGGGTATGGGTTGGGTTATAATAAAATTGGGTCGTGGGATTTTGGGGTTGAGATTGGGGGTCCAATTTGGGCTAAAATTGAAATATAAAAGGGCTGTCATTTAAATAGCCAGTTTTCTCCTTTTAATTTATAAAAATTGTAAAAAATGACTTGAAAATAAATTAAAGGTACTGGACCAATTAATAACATAGAAATATTAATGTAAAAATACTAAAAGTGATTTTATAATTATAGAATGTTGTTAATCGTAAAATAGGCTATAATTACAATTATATGCAATTAGCTTAAAAAATACCAAATAAATGTATAAAAATATACAAAAATTACCCCAGTTATATCTTAGGGTAAATATCAGAATGAAATAAATTATTCACTAAAAAATGCTAGTTTAGGAATAATTATTGAATTTTGTAGTATTAAAATAGACAATAAATTGGTTTTAAAATCTTAAAAAATAAAGGAAAAATACCAAAACTTTGGGGCATGCTTATATATGCCTGTAAATGCTATTTCGAAAGTATTTTGCACATATAAAAAATATAGGGAAAAATTGGGTATCAAAAGCTGCCCCTCTTTACCCCAGAAGGATGAAAGAGTTGTCGGGTAAAGATATGATGACCAATTTTGACCGCGAGAAACGACTTGCAAAGGTTTTGACCGCGCTTCGGTTTCTGAGTTGCCTACATATCCCTTGTTTTACAGGAATCAGGTCATATGTAGTTCAGGATACATCGACGGAGTATGCCGATGGAGGTTTTCGAAGAGACGGGCGCAAAATTTAGGTTGGGAAGGGTGGTCAGGGAATGATGGGTTGCGAGAAACCGGGGCGAGATCGCTCCTGCTATAATGGCCGTGGCCAGCTGACGTACCTACAATTGAGTAATACAAGCATATCGTGCGGAATTTAAACGTGATGCAAGTTCCCATTGGACCATGAATGTTGTCTTTGGACGGTTAAGATGACGTCCTCAGACCATGATGTCCTGGGCCACGAAGCATTCTCGGGCTATGATAATGGTGCCTCCAAACCATGATGCCTTTGAATAATGATGTGCAGAATATAAAGCGGGGTCCTCGGGCCATGGCATGGGGTTCTCGAGCTATGAAGATGGTGCCTCCGAACAATGACGCCCTTGGACAGTTTGGCGGTATTTCAGCCCATGAGATGCAAGATTTGGCGGTATTTCAGCCCATGAAATGCAAGATTTGGCGGTATTTCAGCCCATGAAATACAAGATTTGGCGGTATTTCAGCTCATGAAATGCAAGATTTGGCGGTATTTCAGCTCATGAAATGCAAGATTTGGCGGTATTTCAGCTCATGAAATGCAAGATTTGGCGGTATTTTAGCCGATGTGAAGGAGAAATACAAATGGCGATATTCAGCGACAGATTAATAAGCTGGCGATGTTTCACCCGATGTAGAGAAATGTAAATGGCGATATTTCAGCCG
Organism: Nicotiana attenuata; assembly: GCF_001879085.1. Lineage (NCBI taxonomy): Eukaryota > Viridiplantae > Streptophyta > Magnoliopsida > Solanales > Solanaceae > Nicotiana > Nicotiana attenuata. Next base: position 320,249 of record NW_017670828.1, read on the forward strand.
ACAGGAATTTA
>NW_017670828.1:322292-328100 GCF_001879085.1 Nicotiana attenuata
AGTAATCCCAAATCGGGAGTCCTCCTATACAGGATTCCTCCGCTGTGAAAGAAGTGATTGGATAGCCTCCGCAGTGTGCGCTTTTGAGTAGTGTTTGCAAATTCTGGGTATTCTCCTGTTGACAGGTACTTCTTAATGTCATGGAACCATGGTTTTCCATCTGCTTCTTCCTCGACATGAGCACAGTAAGCAGGTTGATCCTGGATTTTTATCGGGATGGGATCAATGAAGTTTTTATCCGGATGTTGAATCATGGATGATAGAGTGGCCAATGCATCGGCGAACTCATTATGTACTCTGGGAACATGCCGGAATTCTGTCTTTGTAAACCTCTTCCTCAATTCTTGTACGTGATGCAAATACGGGAGTATCTTGGAGTTCTTGGTTGCCCATTCTTCCCGAACCTGATGTATGAGCGGGTCGGAATCCACAATCACTAGTAACTACTGAACGTTCATGTCAATGGCCAGCTTGAGCCCCAAGATGCAGGCTTCGTACTCGGCCATGTTGTTGGTGCACGGGAACCTGAGCTTGGCGGACACCGGATAATGCTGACCTGTTTCTAATACTAGAACTGCTCCTATGCCAACTCCCTTAAAGTTTGCTGCTCCATCGAAAAACATTCTCCAGCCATCGTAGGATTCTGCAATGTCTTCTCCTATGAAAGAGACCTCCTCGTCAGGAAAATACGTCTTTAGAGGCTCGTATTCTCCGCCCACGGGGTTTTCGGCAAGATGATCGGCTAGTGCTTGTCCTTTGATCGCTTTCTGGGTCACGTAGACAATATCGAACTCACTCAACAGAATTTGCCATTTGGCCAGTTTGCCCATGGGCATGGGCTTCTGAAAGATATACTTTAGCGGATCCATCCTTGATATGAGATAGGTGGTGTAGGCACAGAAATAATGCCTCAACTTCTGAGCTACCCAAGTCAGAGCACAACAGGTGCGTTCTAGCAGGGAATACCGGGCCTCGTACGGGGTGAACTTTTTGCTGAGATAGTAGATGGCTTGCTCCTTTCTCCCCGTTTCATCATGTTGTCCCAAAATACAACCAAATGCTCCATCCAGTACTGCAAGGTAGAGCAATAGCGGTCTACCTGGTTCGGGCGGAACCAGGACTGGCGGCGTAGACAGATATTCCTTGATTTTGTCGAAAGCCTTTTGACAATCATCGATCCATTTAGTGGCGGCGTCCTTCTTCAACATTTTAAATATTGGTTCACAAATGACAGTGGACTGGGCTATGAACCGGCTGATGTAGTTGAGTCTCCCCAAGAAACTCATAACCTCTATTTTGTTCTTTCACGGTGGCAATTCCTGAATGGCCTTAACCTTCAACGGATCGAGTTCTGTTCCCCGCCGACTTACGATGAACCCAAGCAATTTTCCGGCTAGAACCCCGAAAGCGCACTTGGTGGGATTCAGTTTCAGGTTATACCTTCTTAATCTGTTGAAGAACTTTCTTAAATCTCCCATATGGTTAGTGGCTTTCCTACATTTGATGATGACATCATCAACGTACACCTCGATCTCTTTGTGTATCATGTCACGGAAAATAGTAGTCATGGCCCTCATGTAGGTGGCCCCAACATTCTTTAATCCAAACGGCATAATCTTGTAACAATACATTCCCCACGGAGTAATGAAAGCCGTCTTTTCCGCGTCTTCTTCGTCTATCCATATCTGATGATATCCAGCAAAACAATCGACAAATGACTGCAGCTCGTGCTTGGCGTAGTTGTCGATCAGGATGTGTATGTTCGGCAATGGGAAATTGTCTTTCTCACTGGCCTGGTTGAGGTCCCGATAGTCGACACGGATTATGACCTTCCCGTCCTTCTTCGACACTGGCACAATGTTGGCTAACCATGTCGGATACTCCACCACCCTGAAGACCTTGGCTTTGACTTGTTTGGTAACTTCTTCTTTAATTTTCAAACTCATGTCTGGCTTGAACTTTCTGAGTTTCTGTTTTACCGGCGGACATATCGGATCTGTTGCAATTTGTGCGCTACAATGGATGTACTGAGACCGGTCATATCATCATATGACCAGGCAAATATGCCCTCATATTCTTTTAAGAACTCCGTGTACTCTTCCTTTTCTGACGGTGACAAGTGAACACTGATGCGTGTTTTCTTGACATTCTTTGTATTCCCCAAGTTGATAACCTCAGTTTTGTCCAAGTTAGACTTAGGTCTGTTCTCAAAGTCCTCGACCTCTCTAATGACCTCTTTTGGTATTTCATCTTCTACTGAGTCTATGTCCGTTTGTTGCGTTACCTCGTCGCATGTCACATTCGTCGGTTCATCAAGATAAGTAATAATAATGCTGTGTAAAGTAAAGTAAATGGCAGAGAAAAAGAGATAATAAGAGCGAGATTTATAAAAACTGAAATGCTTTAATAAATGCTAAAAGAATTGTTTTGGACATCGGAGCTCTTTTCAAAATACAAAGATAACACTAAAGGGAAATCAACTAGCAAAAAGTAAAAGATAATGCATAATGCTTTGTTCAGCCTTGCTACCCCGAAGCTCTCCGAGCCCTGGTGGTTCTGATGGACCAATTGTTGAGGCGCTCTCCTAGGCTCACCGCCTATATGGAAGGGCCATCCTCCCCTTCCTCCTCGAGAATGACGTGACAGTCCATACATCTTCCAAGAATAGGTTCTTCATTGCTGCTAATGCTTCATCTTCCTCTGACCCATATATGATGTCAGCCGGCTGGAAAGTCTGTTCCAGGAGGGGTATAGGGTGCTCCAACGGATAGTAAGGGCCGCGCCATGGTGGCGACCAGTTCTGGAATTCTTCCCAAGTATAACCGTACCCTAACCCAAAAGTGGTGCCATGCTTCTTCAGTTTGATAGGCTTGGTGATTCCCTGAAGGTTCTTGCCGAGCCCTTTGCCAGGTTCATACCCGCTCCAGTTTAGTATACTCTCTATCTTGTTATCCCACCACTTATCTTTGTCCACGGCGTTGACTCGCTCAATGTGGTGGTAAGTTTCTCCTTCTAGCTTCCTTCTTCCTTCAATTGCTGGGATGGTTTGGCGACTGTATATGGGGTTACTCCCGTCAGCATGAATAATCACTTCTTGGTGATTCCACTCGAACTTCACTTCCTGGTGCAAGGTTGATGCTACAGCTCCAGCGGCGTGGATCCAAGGTCGTCCTAGTAGTAAGTTGTAGGATGCTGGGATGTCTATTACTTGAAAGTCAACATCGAACCAAGTTGGCCCCATTTGCAAACATAAACTGATTTCCCCAATAATGGACCTTTGGGAACCATCAAAAGCTTTGACGTTGATAGCCCCATCCTTGATTTCATGCAGACTCTTCCCCAATGTTCTGAGGGTCACCAATGGACAAATGTTGAGGCTGGATCCTCCGTCAATCAAGGTTCTGGTGATGAAATAGTCTTCACATTGTATAGTGATGTGCAACGCTTTGTTGTGTCCTAAACCTTCAGGGGGCAACTCATCCTCGTGGAAAGTGATCTTATGACTCTCCAATACCTGCCCGACCATGTTTGCCATTTCTCCTCTAGTTATATTGCTGGGTACGTATGCCTCGCTCAGTATCTTCATCAGGGCGTTCTTGTGTGTCTCGGAGCTTGGTAGTAGAGCTAGAATGGAGATCTGTGCTGGTGTTTTATTTAATTGATCAACAACTGAGTATTCTTTTGCCTGTATCTTCCTCCAGAGATCATTGGGCCCAGTTTCGATAGGCCGTCCAGAGGCCTGCTTACCTGACTCAACTAAGTGCTCCGGAGTATAAATTCTGCCGGTCCTGGTCATACCCTGTGCTGCGATTGCTTCTCCAGACTTAGTTTTTCCCTTCCTTCTTGCCTCGGTGGTGTAATCCCAAGGAATGGCCTGTGTCTGGAATGGCGTTACTGCTGACATCGCCACAAGAAAGGGCACTCTCGTTTTGGGTGGCAACACAGCAACTTCAAATGGTACCCGTTCAAGACCCAAACTCCACCTCAATCGGCTCTGCGGTCCTTTCGGATGACGGTGTTTCAAACTCGAGAGGCACAGACATGTTTACTTCATTATTCCCAGAGGGCTGAATCTGAACTAAAATTGGATTCAGTGTGACGGCTGGTTTCTTAGGCTCGTCACCCTCGGCAATTAATCCAATTGACCTCTTGGGGTCCCAATCATCTTCCACTTCGATCATATGCACACCACCACCCTTATGATCAGGCAAGGGATTGTCGTTAACGTTGGGAGAAGCTTCCTTGGCCACTATGATTTTGTTGTCAATTAGAGCTTGGATTTTATCTTTCAGAGATCGGCACTTATCAATGGTATGTCCTTTCATGCCGGAATGGTATGCACAGGTTTTATTTGGATTGACCCACTGGGAAGGATTATCTGGAGTTATGGCAGGGATTGGGGTGACGTAACCAGCTGTTTTGGGTCTTTCATATAGTTGGTCGATTGGCTCGGCGATGGCGGTGTATTTCCTGGGAGGTTTGCGGTCAAAGTTAGGGCGTGGCCTGGGTAAATTTTGGCGGGCGGGAGGTGATTGGTAGTGGGCATTATAGGCTTGGTAGACGGGTGCAGGTTGGGAATATTTTGGTGAGGTAGGTTGATATGTGGGAGAGGGAGATGATTGGTAAGCGGGTGATGGAATTTGGTAAGAGGGCGGAGGTGCTTGGTAGTTGGGTATAGGTTGGTATGTGATTGGGGGTACCGGGTAGGCTTGGTATTTTATTGGGGACATGGTTCGCTGTGCAACCATCACGGCACTCACGTCCTTCTTCTTGGATGCGCCACTAGATTGCAGGGCTTTGTTGGTAGCCTGCAGTGCTTCAAAATTAGTTACCGTTCCGCTCTTAATGCCCTCTTCAATCCTTTCTCCTAGCTTGATGATATCGAAGAATTTCTGGCCCTCTATCGACATTAACCTCTCATAATACTGCGGATCTTACGCTCGGACGAAAAGTCGGTTCATCTGTTCTTCCTCTATGGCCGGCCTGACCTTAGCAGCCTCGGATCTCCATCGAGTAGCATACTCGCAGAATATCTCAGTGGGTTTCTTTTTCAGATTTTGGATGTAGATGATATCTGGTGCATTTTCTGTGTTGAACCTGAACCTGTCCATGAAATCGGACGCCATTCCTACCCAGCTCGTCCATTTCTTGGGATCTTGGCTAATGTACCAAGATAGCGCATCGCCTTTCAAACTTCTCATGAAGAGTTTCATGCGAATCTTCTCGTCTCTTCCTACACCGACCAGTTTATCATAATATGTCCTCAGATGGACTCTAGGATCCCCTGAGCCGTCAAACATTTCGAACTTGGGAGGTTTGTACCCCTCGGGAAGTTCAACGTCCGGCTGGATGCAAAGATCTTCATAATTCAACCCATCAATGCCTTTGTTTCCTTCCACGCCCTGGACCCGGCTAGTTAACTTTTTGAGCTCAGCTGCCAGGTTCTTGATGAGAGAGTCTTTGTCATCAGACTCTGGTGTGTTTGTAATGGGTTGAGTGTATTGTGGTATGGTTTCCACATATATGGGAGTGTGGTGGGGATGATCATTTGATGGTTCAGGGATGAGGAGTGGAGTGTTGTTGTGATATGTGTTGCAATTTTGATGAGTAGCGGGTTGTTTCTGCGGCTTTGGGATGTTCTGCGGAGGTATGGGGTGTTGAGCATTGGGAAAGTTGATGTCTGGAGTCGTGAGGGAGAATGACAGACTTGCCAAGTTCCAAACTTGGTCTAATTCTTCTTGAAATTTCAGTAACTTTTGTTCGAGCTTGAGTCGACTACGTTTCTTTGGGAATACCGTGAAGTACCCG
>NW_017670828.1:328120-357123 GCF_001879085.1 Nicotiana attenuata
TCTCCATCTTTCTTTGTTCTTGCTTTTGATAGGACTTGGAGGAGGAGGAGGTGGAGGGCCCTTAGATCTTGTGGAGTAAGCTGACGATGCCAGAATGCACGAACTAACCTTTTAGGGAGGGGAATAAAAAATAAATGTAAAAACAAAAAGGGTAACAAGTCGGTACGGATTTTGAGAAAAAATATTGCGGTATTTAAACACATAGTATAAAAATATAAATCGTGTCCTAAATTGAGTGCCTCGTTGTGCCCGAGGTAGGCCTAGCGACAAGTTGATTTGGAGAACTTATAATGCTAAATGCCTCATTTTATTGATAAAAACAAGACGAATCCCAAAACGACACTAAAATTGCGTAAAGTAAAAATGTCAATGGCCATTGGCCTTATTACATTTCAAAGAAAAGAAACTTCTAACTATTTGGTCCCAGAAGGACCTTCTCTAGACTCGGCATCTTTGGCTCCATCGAACAGCGTCACCAGCTCACGCAATCCCAGCAGCAGATAAGCCCTAGCCAAATGTCCTCCTTCATTACCCTCGGCGTTTTGGCAATTCACGATCCTCCAAATGAACTTCCCTTCCAGCTCTACTAACCCTTGCTCCAAATGCCCCAGGCGCTTGTTGGCTCTGATAGCCATATCCTTCCATTCCTCGATCAACTTTTGATTAGCCTCCTGAATCTCCTGATGCTCACTCTCGCACTCCCTAATCCTTTTGCGCAACTGATTGTACTTAACCTGTATCTCAGCCCTTTCGTCGATGACCCTGTGACCTCGAACAGACCCGGGCTGTCCTAACCCAGCATGATCTTCCTCTAGCCAACCTGGATAGTATGAGGTGTAGCTGGCATGATACTTGTCAGGTTCTATGGAATCCCTCTCTAGGACGATCTTGCTGTTCCACATTTGTTGAGCTTGACATCTGTATCCAATGAGAATAAGGAATGGAGCGTCCCGAGAGCGGATGATGAACTCTCCAGTGGGGAACCATTCGAACATCCACTGCACCTTGTCTTCTTTCAAGTTTTCAAACAATTCTATCCATCCTCGAGCATCCCCTGGCCGAGCAAACATGTCAGGCATATAGTTCATTCTATTGGGATGGTGAAAGGCTATTGATCGCTCCACGGCCTTCGTAGGAGCTCTTGACGGTATCGTCCCTTTTGGAGATGTTCTATAAGCCAGAGTTGGAGTAATAAGTTGCGTCCCTCGAAATGACTGGCCCCTCGTTGACAATTTTCCAAAGCTCGTTAGATCTCAGCAACAATCATGGGCACTATGTTGAAAAGTTGCCCTTCAATCCCCTCCATTAGTATCTTGGTGACCATGGCTAGTCTGGTATGGATCCTAGCCTTCTTCATGGGAAACACTATCATTCCCAGGAAGCAGAACATGAAGACGAAAACTCTCCTGTGGATATGCCCCAATGAGGTGAGGGTGAATTCGTCTGGATAGGTGCGGTAGGACTTGCTATGACCGTACCTCTCGTACAGGTAGTCGAAAGGAATATGGGAATCCTTCAAACAAGTCAAATCTGAGTTTTTCTTCAACCCCATCATTTTGAAGAAACCTTTACCCTTGCGGTTTTCTGGCATGAGCAAACCCGGAGTCTCCCAAGGAATACCGGCTAACCCTCCTATTTCCTCGAGCAGCAGGGTCATTTCAAGGTCCCCAAATCGAAATACTGATCTATCACTGTCCCAGAATAAGGTCGCAGCCTCTATGATTTTGTTGTCCGGCCGAATTTCCAAAAGAGAGGGTAAGTTTCCCAAATACTTACGGACAAGAGTCCGGTCACTGGAATGAAGGTCCTCCCACCATCTTAGCAACCTCGGGTGAATATTGGTTACCATGCCGAATCTGGGGATTTCATGCCTCATTTTCTGCAAAACAAAACGTTAGTCCCTTACCCCCGCCGGACTCAACTATTTAAATCAATAATTGGCATAAACAGCATTTAGTTCTCCAAATAAATGCACAGAGTATGGTGTTGTCCATTTGGGTCCCAGGGGAACCCAATGGAGTTTGGATAAGGCCATCTTAAAAAGTCATTATGTGGACAACATAACTGACTCGACTAGGTTTGACAGTGATGCATGAACAGCTAAATAGAATAAGGTTTCTATGGGGTGCTAGACCGGTACCCTTGAGCGGACAACTCAAGCAGGAAAGGCACGGAACCGTCGACTGCACCGCTGATCGACTAGTTTTACCGCAAATACGCCTTTGCCAAAATTTAGGGGGTAATAATATTGGAAGAGCGCAACCACTCATCAAGCGTTGCTATGGTATTTGTTTGGCACGGGTGGAATATGATGTTGAAAAATGCAATTACAAAAAATGAAACAAATTGCCACGTATTTTCAAGTTCATAATGATTACAATAATTGCTCGGAAATTACAACGGTATTGAAGAAAAACAGTAAATGAAAGTGTTAAAGGAAAAAAAGGAAACAAAAAGACAAGTCAGTTTCGAATAAAGGCATTAAACAAAGCAATAAAAGAAAACAATAAAGTCACATATAACATGAAGTGGTAAAAGTCTAAAGAATATCCCCAGCAGAGTCGCCATGCTGTCGACGCCCCCTTTTTCTCGCGAAATCGGGTTTACGACATTCAGGAAGACAACTCTATTCCCGTTTGGGAATTGGGGTTTTGGAATTGAAGAGTCGCCACCTAATGATTGAGTGCATTAGGACACTAATAAGGGTTTTGAATTAGAAAACTAGAGTTCGGGTAAAGGCTAGAAATTATCTCGAGGGGAAGGTGTTAGGCACCCCTCAAGATCCACTAGTGTGGTTCCCGGCCATGCTATATTGTGACTTTAATGTAAACAAGTATGCAAATAAATTTACACATAAGGGTTGCTAACAACCATGTTGGAATTTATAAACAAAGAAGGAAAAGGGATAATGCAGTAAAAAAATAAAGGGGAGTTTTGGGTAATTGAAAAGACAGAATTTATTGATATTAAACAAAGTAACATAGGACAAGGGGTCCTAGGTTTATAAATCACATGGATCATCCACACAACACCGGTAACCGATCGTACGCATAGAGTTATCGTGTGATTATCATCTCCATGTCTACCCTTCCCACCTCGATAAGGTATTGAGCACGAAATGGTGTCGTTACCTACAGCGTGCTATTACCCGTCCCACCTATCAGTCCTGGAGGCTTTAGGACCACTAATCCTAAAGGGAGGGAGCTTGTCTTTTCAGAGTTTCAAAAGGTTAAAATACTAAGGCGTCAGGCAAAACACATAAGACAGTTATGGGAGCACAAAAGCAATTAAGGCTCAGACAAACCTCCTTTAATCACAGAAATCATGTAGTTTAGCACGTCTTACATATACTGATTAGGTCCAAATTATGCTTAACGTTAGGCAGGCTGGTTCATTACATATTTTTAGACAAGAAGTTCGCATTAGGCTCGCCTGGCTGTAACTTATCAAAGACTGGTGCAATTAATTAACTACTTACTTGTTTCCCTAAGTGATGGCATCTACTGGTTTCAGGAATAAGGAAGTGAACTGATTACTGAAAGTTGCTTGTTTTAACAGAATGACACGAGTTCTGCATTTGGTTACTACTGACGGACTAATCTTAAAACGAGTGATTCAGATTGGGTTGATAGTTCCTATAGGCATGCTTTCTAGCATTGTTAATTTTACACACTTTTTACAGGCGTGGAAAGAGTGCAGAAAATCCTACGAGCATGGTATCTAGGATGCAATTGATTATTATTTTGACCTATAACTGTTTGCCTAATGATAGATGCAAAAACGCAGAATCTTAAAGATATGGTTCCAACATGCGGAATTCTTATGAGCAGGATATCTATATGATATGCAGAGTTCTTATGAGCATGATTTCTATATATATGAAAGTGCAGAAATCCTATGAGCATGGTTTATACATATGAAAATGCAGAAATTCAAAGAAAAACTCCTATAGGCAGGATATCTACATATGAAAATGCAGAAATTCAAAGAAAAACTCCTATAGGCAGGATATCTACATATGAAAGTGCAAAATTCCTATGAGCATGATTTCTATAGATGAAAGTGCAGAAATAAGCATGATTTCTACATGTGAAAGTGCAGAAATTCAAAGAAAAACTCCTATAGGCAGGATATCTACCCTTATGCATACACAGATAACCCTCCCCTTTTTACTAAAACTCCATAAGTTATTACAAAAAATTATTACAGACCAAATGAATCAAACAGAAAATAAAATTACATCAGAGCTTTTAAGCTGCATCCAAGGAGCCTAATTCAGACCCAAGGTCTAACAACATGATATGAGCCAACTACCGGGATCAAGTTCCAAGGCCTTTCCCTTATCTGGAATGTGTCAAAGTTCCAAGGAGTTTCAAGAACTCCAGGCAATGCTTACACCCAGATATCATTACAGAACTGAATTAAAGTGCAGTGTGTAAGGGCCATCCCTCCAATGTCCAAGTTCAGAGGGAACCCAAGGTCCCAAGGCAAGGCTCATTGGAGGGGGGCAGAACTTAGAATCTAGGAACAAGTGTAAGTGCAATAGAGGGAATTAAGGGATGCCAAGGCAGACTGGTGGTCATGCCCAGCAACATAGAATGCTGGCACACCCCTAACCAGCCCACTAGCCAAACATTGGAGAGTCAGGACCTATTGAAGGTCAAACCATGGCCTGGGCAGTAAATTGGATACTGTCAGGCCAAGGTTTCAACTCAACATATAAAGGGGATTAGGGGTAGGGATTCATATGAGAACAGAAGCAAAGAAAGGAAATATACTTAGCATAAGTTACGAAGCATGAACAGCAAACCACACAAAAGAATGAGACTATAGAATAAACACATAGGGATGAGGCAAAAGTTTAAATAAAGGCGTACCGGTTTCAGAAAGAGACAAGCGAAAGAGAACAGAAGTCTTGCAAAGAAGCCACAGCACAAACAGCAAGAGAGAATACTTTGTGTGTGAGTGTGAGTTCAGAATAGACTCCAGTGTTCGTGTTTTTTCTTCTTTTTTTTCTTTTTTGTCTATTTTTTCTTTTTTGTCTTTTTGGGTGTTAATAAAAGAGCAGGTATTTATAGTGTGAAAAACATGCAGAAATAAGGTAAGGACTGTAATTCAGACATAATTGGATGAATATGTGTCTTATTAAAATCAAATCAGTATCAAAGACTTCCTTTAATAAAACAATTAAACCAAACAGTAGCATGCAGGTGTTAAATAAGGAAAGAAATCACGCAGGGCTGGACATGACAAATAAGAAAATATTTTCAGCACAGTACGAGTATACCACATGTATTAGGGGTTAAGTTCATTAGACCTTAATTAAGGAAGGGTCTGTAAGAATCCCATACTAATGTAATTAAGGTAATGGGATCAAATCAACTTAAGTAGAAAGGCAGGGTCGAAAGGAAAATATTTCAACAAGTCCAAGAAACAAAGGAAATCAAAACAATAAAGGAAAGAATCAATTCAAGAGTGCAATCAGAATTACACAAAGAGATTTGAAATCAGTCCACAATTAAGGTTATTTTGAGAGGGAAATTTGACCTATAAAGAGTGCATAAACATTAAGCATGCGAGGCTGGATTTAAGACAAAGAAGAGTGTCATGCAATCAAAGAAAATTAGTGAGTAGAGGACGATAGGAACCTGATAGTCATCTCAGAGAAGAGGGAATACCAGATAGCATGCGAAAGGTCAAGTAAAGAGGTCAGAATCGTATGAAGAAACAAAGTTGACACAAAGATCTCGAAACTCAGTCGAACATTAGAGGAAGCAACTTCAGGAACTCAAATAGGTCCAAAGAGACTAGGGTTTCTAAATCAACACGTTCAGAGATAAGAAACAAACAAATCACATAACAAATAACCTCAAAACTCGAATGAACCCCCAAATTCTAGGGTTTTTTACCATTAATCGAGTCTAGAGATGAAGACAAGTAAGTCAGGCAAAAATATTAACGGAATAAGAGCAGAAATCATAAAGGAACACGTATTTCCTAGTAGAAGAAACTCATGAATAACATAATAAAGAACAATCATGCAAAAAAAAAATATAATAGAAGAACTCGTAAGAACAAGGTAGAAGAAACACAGTAGAAGAAGCACATAAGGATCATAGAAGAAACATAGTAGAAGAAACATAGTAGAAAAAGAAAATCACAGTAGCACATGTTAAAAGATCAAAGAAATCCTAAATCGGGGAAGATGAAAAGGTTAAAAAGCAAGTTTTGAAAGAAACTTTTGAGAAAACGTTTGAGACCCCAAGATAAACACAGATCTAGGACAGATCTAAAGAAATCAGAAGAACCTCGAAAGGTTAGGGTTTCAGAAGAAACCTAGAAGTGAGAAAGGCCTGGAAAACCCGTGGATCTAAGCCGGAGAAGTTAGACTCAAGCTCGAACGTCCACGATATGCCGGAGTAATGCCGGAGACGACCATGGAACCCTGAATCGAAGGAGATCTGGGTAGAGATCTTCAAGGCCAGGCCTTGAATCTTCAGAAAACCGATGTATAAGAGCACCAGGGGTGGGTGTGAGATCCCCAAAGCTTTGGTGGCCATAGATTCCAGTGGATCTCTTGTCTGAGACGGAAAGAGGCAGCTAGGGTTTGAGAACCCTTGAGAGAGTTTGAGAGAGTGGAGGGTTTCAGAGGCGGCGGCTGAGGAGAAAATGAGGTAGGGTAAGGGGTCGTTTGAATTAAAAAAGGAAAGGAATGAGGGGAGCCGTTGATCTAAAAGATCAACGGCTCGGATTAAATGGGTTAAATGGGGATCGGGTTTGGGTATGATAAGAAAGGGTGTGGGTCGGGTTATAATAAAATTGGGTCGTTTGATTAGGGTGTGATTGGGGTCCAATTTGGGCTAAAAATTAAAACACAAAAGGGCTGTCATTTAAATAGCCAGTTTTCCCCTTTTAATTTATAAAAAAAGTAAAAAATGACTTGAAAATAAATTAATGGTACTGGACCAATTAATAACATATGAATATTAATGTAAAAATACTAAAAGTGATTTTATAATTATAGAATGCTGTTAATCGTAAAATAGGCTATAATTACAATTATATGCAATTAGCTTAAAAAATACCAAATAAATGTATAAAAATATACAAAAATTACCCCAATTATATCTTAGGGTAAATATGAGAACGAAATAAATTATTCACTAAAAAAAATGCTAGTTTGGGAATAATTATTGAATTTTGTAGTATTAAAATAGACAATAAATTGATTTTAAAATCTTAAAAAATAAAGGAAAAATACCAAAACTTTGGGGCATGCTTATATATGCCTGTACATGCTATTTTGATAGTATTTTGCATATATAAAAATATAGGGAAAAATTGGGTATCAACAGCTGCCCCTCTTTCCCCGGGAAGGATGAAAGAGTTGTCGGGTAAAGATATGATGACCAGTTTTGACCGCGAGAAACGACTTGCAAAGGTTTTGACCGCGCTCTGGTTTTTGAGCTGCCTACATATCCCTGGTTTTACAGGAATCAGGTCATATGTAGTTCAGGATACATCGACGGAGTATGCCGATGGAGGTTTTCGAAGTGACGGGCGCAATATTTAGGTTGGGAAGGGTGGTCAGGGACTGATGGGTTGCGAGAAACCGGGGTGAGATCGCTCCTGCTGTAATGGCCGTGGCCAGCTGACGTACCTGCAATTGAGTAATACAAGAATATCGTGCGGAATTTAAACGTGATGCAAGTTCCCATTGGACCATGAATGTTGTCTTTGGATGGTTAAGATGACGTCCTCAGACCATGATGTCCTGGGCCATGAAGCGCATAATAAAGGATTCGCAGGTTATGAAATGATGTTCTCGGTCTATAATAATAGTGCCTCCGAACCATGATGCCTTTGAATAATGATGTGCAAGATTTGGCGGTATTTCAGCCCAAATGCAAGATTTGGCGGTATTTCAGCCCATGAAATGCAAGATTCGGCGGTATTTCAGCCCATGAAATGCAAGATTCGGCGGTATTTCAGCTCATGAAATGCAAGATTTGGCGGTATTTCAGCCGATGAAATACAAGATTTGGCGGTATTTCAGCCGATGTGAAGGAGAAATGTAAATGGCGATATTTCAGCTGACAAAAATTTAAATAAAGCTGGCGATGTTTCAGCCGATGTAGAGAATGTAAATGGCGATATTTCAGCCGACAGGAATTTAAATAAAGTTGGCGATGTTTCAGCCGATGTGGAAAAATGTAAATGGCGATATTTCAGTCGACAGGAATTTAAATAAAGTTGGCGGTGTTTCAGCCGACGTAGAAAAATGTGAATGTCGATATTTCAGCCGACAGGAATTTAAATAAAGTTGGCGGTGTTTCAGCCGATGTACATGGAGGTAGGCAGAATGGTAGCCTTATGCAATGCAGAGAAAAATGCAGATGGAGACAGTGCTTAGTCTCGGAAGGCAGAAAGGTAGCCTTATGCAATGCAAAAATGCAGATGGAGACAGAAGAAAAAGGCAGAAAGGTAGTCATATGCAATGCAGAGAAAAATGCAGATGGAGACAGAGCTTAGTCTCGGAAGGCAGAAAGGTAGCCTTATGCAATGCAGAGAAAAATGCAGATGGAGACAGAGCTTAGTCTCGGAAGGCAGAAAGGTAGCCTTATGCAATGCAGAGAAAAATACAGAGTAACGACATCTCTTAGCTGAAAGATGATAGCTGATAGTTGATTGTCATTGGGGCTGCTGGGAATGTCATGCGCGGATAGCACTTGTAAATGGGCGATGATGTTGAGAATTGTATTCCTGAAAAGTGTGAGTTTGTAATCATATCCGATGATTCTATGTTTTTGGGGTGCCTGCATTCAAAGAAAGATTGTGAGTTTTGTCAGGGGGGAAGGTTTTAAAATCTTAAAAAATAAAGGAAAAATACCAAAACTTTGGGGCATGCTTATATATGCCTGTACATGCTATTTTGAAAGTATTTTGCATATATAAAAATATAGGGAAAAATTAGGTATCAACAACATCAATTGAAACAGCTCCCTTAGCAGTTTCAGCAGAATACTACAGCCATTTGAATCAGCATATCAAATTACCATTTCGCATTTTTATTCAGAAACTCACACCATCACTCAACCACCAACAAATGGTTACAGATCTACTAAATATAGCACAAATCATTCATTACAGCATACTGAAAACATGTGAAAGCTGAAAATAACATGCATAACTCTAAACTACTACAAATGTATTATTGAGAACAGGAGGAAAACAAATCATCAAAGCTCAAAGCAATTTTTGTATTCAATTAAGTTTCCACTACATAATGCTTGGGTACATCCATTTGCCATCCATAGTTTATGGAAATACTTGGAAAATGAGAAGAAACAAAGCAAGGTGAGCAGAAGTCGAGCAGCAGTAGAAAAGTAGCAGAAATCAGCACCAACAACACTAGGTCAAACCAGAAAAATGAATATGAAGGAGTAGAAAACAGTCTCAATCGAACAATAACCACAACAACTTCAAACCAAACTCTAAACACCCAAATTCAATCCATTTCAACACAATGAATTAGAAATTGCTTCAGCAAATTGAAAACTTCCAAAATCACAAAAGAAGTTCAATGAGACAGTGATTCTTCTTGAAATTTTTCAGCCGTTTTGTTTTCTCTCTATTTTATCTCCTCAATCTCTGCCTTGAATATCAAGTTAAGAAGTCTTTATAGGCAAGGCACTTAGGGCTGCAGAATCCCACTAGTTTTGCATTTTGCCCCTTTTGAAATTTTCATTTTAGCTTAGAAATCCCTAGTTTAAATGTCCAATTTCATTTAGTCCCCAAGTCAGCTTCTAAGAAGCTTCCTATTTCTGTTACAGCAAGATTCCCTACCCCAATTTCCCCAAACTACCCTTACAACCCCTGATATTTACCCCCCCCCCCCAACCAAATACGGGTCAAGTTGACCCAGTAGGTTGAAACAAACTTGGGCTCGAAAGCCATTCGACCCCTTTCCCACTCGAGCCTTCTGATTTCCCAATTTGAATTCAATCTTGGCCAAATGGCCATATTTTAATAGACTAATCGACATTTCTTAAAAGTCCAAAAGAGAAAACTGTTGAAATGAAACCAAGCAAAGTAAGAAAAAATAAACGGGCTAATTGACTACACCGATAAACTAACTTGTCCCTAAGCATAATCAGAATGAACGAAAGGCGAACAAGTCATGAAGAAATGAGGGGAGGACACAGAACAGCAACATGCATCTAAGATATGTTAAAGAAAAAGAAGAATAATGCAATAAAATAAAAGAGAAAGACCGAAACAGTGCCTAAAACTTGGACAAATGCAAACTTGAAAACTTCGACGGACTCTTTGATTTCTTTGATCGGAATAGACCTTAATCGTGTGTTCTCATGTGAAAACACACGAATAAAGTCTATTACAATCTTAAGTCTTCAAACAGGCCCGCCGATTTGAACATTTGGAATTTAGGGTTCACCATTTGATCTAATATTCGAGGAGTTAGGGTAAGATTCGAGGATAAAGGGTTAGTGATTTGGGATAATGGAGACTTGGTGGTCATGGGGTGTTAATTTGAGGGTGAGGGGAGGTGGCTCTGCCATGCTTAAGGTGGTGAGAATAGGGGCGGCGACCTAGGGTTTCTTTGGTCTCCGAAGAAGAGAGACGATGAGATTGGGGGGGGGGGGGTTCTCAGGGTATGGGGTGGGGTTCCGACACTTATATACGAGGGAAAGGTTAGTTCTGGGCCGTTGGATCTCGATGATCCAACGGTTGTGATGACAGGGCATTAAACGGGGTCGTTTGGGTAAGTGGGGGGAATTGGACCGGGTTAAGGGTGTGTTTGGGCCTTGACCGGACGGGTTTTGGGGTAATTTCGATTGGGCTTGCTGACTTCGAATTAATTTGGCCCAAATCTGACTTAACACTCTTTTGTTTTGCTTTTTCTTTTTACTTCTTTTTTCTAATTACTTTCAAATTAAAATTAAAAATAAACTAAATTAATTCCTAATCATATTGTGCTATCCAATTACATTGACTAACTCTAAATAACAATCACCACAAATAATTACAATCAAATTAAGGAAAAATTAACAAAATTCCAAATTAAAAATAAAAAGTGCAAAATAAACAATTTTTTTGTGATTTTTTCTATTTTTATAAAACACCTAATTACTAATTAATTCCAAAATGCCAAATTAAATCCTAAATGCAAATGCAACATATTTTTTGTATTTTTTCATAATTTAAACAAAACT
This sequence comes from Nicotiana attenuata, assembly GCF_001879085.1. NCBI lineage: Eukaryota > Viridiplantae > Streptophyta > Magnoliopsida > Solanales > Solanaceae > Nicotiana > Nicotiana attenuata. The sequence continues at coordinate 339,355 of NW_017670828.1, forward strand.
AACATGCGTAGACAAATGCAAACAATTAACAAAAAATGCTACAAAATCTACGAAATTGCAAATAATGGGACAAATTTATTTTTCTTGAATTTATGGGAGTAGTTCATATAGGGCAAAAATCACGTGCTCACAGGCTAAATAATAAACTCGGGGCACAGCTAAACTTGGCCATCATGAAACAAGATGCCCTCGGCCAAGAATACATTACGATGAGGTCCAAATTGGAGGTATCTTTAATCGATTCCTTCGATGTTGAGGAAATGATGGCCCAGTAAAAGGCTTATGTGGAGGTAGCCAAGGTCCGCTTAAATACGAAGACCAAGTATGTAAAGCGGCTATCCCGGAGAGAGACCCTTGAAGAGATTCACGCTCGAGGTTTTGACCTGTCGGACGAGATCAAAGATGCCAAGAGACTTGAGGCCGAGGCAAAGGAACTCTATGAGCCTGAGGGTCCAGAAAGATTTGAAGGTTTTGAGGTTTCCGATGATTCAGGTGACGAGTCAAGCCCCGGTGAAGACCAGGCGTAGATGCCTAGGTTCTTTTTTGGTTTTCCCTTGTATTTTTTCTTTTTTATTCCTCTTGAGGCCATTTTGTCGTGCCTTTGTAAATATTTTTTGAAATCTATAAAAATTTTCCTTTGTCAATACCATATCTTTACTTTTCAGCATCTCATAGAATTTTTTTATTTGTGTATTGTTCTAAATGCTACTAGGTTTGTTGTTGTTGTTATTGTTGTTGTTGTATTGTTATTAATGCCTTAGCATAGAATCAAATGTAATCTAGAGTATTCGTTCTTCGGAGGCTTATTCGAAGGCCTTTAAGATGATTAAGTGTCTTAGATGATGTTTTTACCGAGGGTAGCCTTTTAATAGGTTTTGATTATATGTAAGAGCCTTACTTTCTGAGTATGGACTTTAGACGTCTCCGAGCCATTTTTAAGGTGCTCATAGCCTTTTGTATTCGGGTACTGCCTAATAGGCTTGGTGCTTTCGGGATTCGATAGCCCGGGCCGTCCGAAGTTTTTATTCGGACGACAGTCCCCGAGTAAGGGTAGCCCGTGGGCTTTAGCTCATTGTTTGATATGTAGGGTACTTGATCCGAGGCGCATAAGCCTTGTGCCTTGGCTAGAGTGGGCTACATGGGTACGGTTCGTATGACCGTTTGACCCTTACAAATGAATCCTATTAAAATTTCCCTTTCTAAGGATCTTAACCTAGGGGTAATGGCCCCCAGTATTTGAGGTCGAACTTGTGAGGGCTCGGATACTGTTGACTCAGTGCAAACGATTATCAATTCCGGTTTAAGGACAATCTTCAAAACTAAGGTAGCACATTTTACTATTGCCTCATTAATAACTTTACCAATTACCCGCTTCGGGACAAAATCAGTTCAAGGAAAAAAGAGTACAACACGTGCATTAAGACCTAATAGTCACATCGCCCATGGCCGAGTACCCGCATACGTTAGTCCGTAATGTAACTAAATTAAAAAGGAAATAAGTTCGTACCTTAGAAGTAGTACCGCTTTAAGTGTGACACGTTCCAGTTGTTTGGTAGTTGTACACCATTTCTTGATTCGAGTTTATATGAGCCTTTGCTGGTTATTCCGATTACTCGATATGGTCCTTCCCAATTTGGGCCAAGTTTCCCTTCGTTTGGATTCCTGGTGTGTGGTGTTACCTTTCTCAATACCAAATCCTTGACTTGAAAATGTCGGAGGTTGGATCTTCGGTTGTAGTACCTCCCTACTCGTTGCTTCTGGGCGGCCAATCGGACCACGACAGCATCCCGCCTTTCGTCCAATAATTCCTAGCTCGTGGTCATGGCCTTGATGTTTGGCTCTTCAGTAGCATACTGGAACCCGAGGCTCGATTCCCCTACCTCGACTGGTATTAAGTCTTTCTCTTTGTAGACCAGAGAGAACGAGCTCGCCCCAGTACTCGACTTCGAAGTCGTGCGGTATGCCCATAGGACTTCGGGCAAGATTTCCTTCCACTTTTCTTTCGAATCGGTCAACCTTTTTTTTTAGGTTTTGGAGTATAATTTTGTTCGTCGATTCTGCTTTCCCGTTCCCACTAGAGTGGTAAGACGTTGATAATATCTTATTGATTTTGTGATCTTCAAAAAACCTACTTACCTTGCTGTCGACGAATTATTTTTCGTTGTTGCAAATGATCTCGTTCGGTATCCCAAATTGACATATTATGTGATCTCAGATGAAGTCGGTAACTTCTTTTTCTTGGAACTTCTCGAACGCCTGAGCATCAACCCATTTGGAAAAATAATTGATCATGAATAGTATGAATTGGACTTATCGTGTGCCCATGGAAGAGGACCGATGATGTCCATTTCCCATTTCATAAACGGCCATGGTGATAGGATCGGGTGGAGCATCTCTCCTGATTGATGAATCATTTGGGCGTGTATCTGGCAGTCGTTATATTTTCGTACGAAGTCTTTTGCATCCTTCTCCATTTCATTCTAGTAGTAGCCGGCTCTGATTAACTTCCGAACTAAGGATTCTGCTCCCGCATGGTTCCTACAAGTTCCCTCATGGACTTCTCTCATGGCGTATTTGGTCTCTGTTGGACCTAAGCATCTAGCCAGTGGGCCAAAGAAGGATCTTCTGAACAATTCCCCTTCGACTAAGCTAAATCTAGCAGCTTTGGTGCGCAGGGCTCTCAATTCCTTGGAATCTGATGTCAATTTTCCTGTCTTCAGGTAGTCTATGTATTTGTTTCTCCAATCCCAAGTTAAACTTATCGATTTTACTTCGGCATGACCTTTTTCTACCATAGAGTACATTAGTGCACTACTAGCCCGAACTGAATTCATCAGAGTCGACGGGCAACCCCAAGTTGGCCAGTGCATCGACCTCACTGTTTTGATCTCGAGGTATATGCTGTAGAGTCCATTCCTTGAATTGGTGCAGGTCTACCTGCAATTTGTCAAAGTATGTCAGAATCCATTCCTCTTTTACTTCGAATGTTCCGTTGACCTGATTTACGACGATGAGGGAGTTTCATTTGGCTTCGATCACTTCATCCCCGAGGCTCTTACCCAGTTCTAGTCTTCTAGACCTGCAATCATGGATTCATACTTGTCTTCATTGTTAGTCAATTTTACAGTTCTAATAGACTGTCTAATTACGCTTCCCACAGGTGGTTTTAACACGATATTGAGTCCGGACCCCTTCACGTTGGAGGTATCATCCGGGAATAGGGTCTACATTCCCGAATTAGCCCCCGAGGTGAGTAGTAATTCCTTTTCGATTTTGGGTATTAAGGCCGACCTAAAGTCAGCCACAAAGTCTGCCAAAATCTGAGATTTTATGGCAGTTTAGGGTCGGTACTCGATATTGTACCCGCTAATCTCCATGGCCCATTTGGCCAGCCGGCCTGAGAGCTCAGGCTTATGCATGATATTCCACAGCGGGTAAGAGGTTACGACACATGTGGGTGGCATTGAAAGTATGGTTTTAGCTTCCTGGAAGTTCTTAGCAAGGCGAGCGCTAACTTTTCTAGGTGAGAATACCTTGTTTCGGCATCTCCTAGGGTTCTACTAACATAGTAAATAGTAAATTGTGTACCTTCTTCCTCCTGGACTAAGACACCACTTACCGCCACCTCGAAAACTGTCAAGTAGAGGTACAATTGTTCGTCTGCCATAGGAGTGTGTAGCAAAGGGTTCTCGACAGGTATCGTTTGAATTTTCCAAAGCTCGCTGGCATTCCGAGGTCTAGGAAAAATTCTTCTTCTTTTTCAATAGTGAGAAGAAACGATGGCTCTTGTCCGATGACCTCGAGGTGAACTGGCTCAATGCGGCTATATGCTCAGTCGGCCTTTATTTTGTCGGGGTTGATCTTTATCCCTCAATTAGATACCATGAACCTGAGGAATTTGCCCGAACCAACCCTAAATGTGTGGTTCTCTGTGTTTAGCTTCATGTTGTATTTTCTTAGTATGTCGAAGGTTTCCTACAAATGTTTCAAATGGTCCTCTGCTTTAACCAACATATCATCAATATAAACATCCATTGATTTCCCTATTTGTTCTTTGAACATCCGGTTTACTAGGCGTTGGTAGGTGGCACCATCATCTTTTATCCGAACGGCATTACAATATAGTAGTAGCTGCCAACTTTTGTTACGAAAGAAGTCTTTTCTTGATCATTCGGGTCCATCTAAAATTGATTGTACCCGAATTAGGTGTCGAGAAAACTGAGTATCTCTTGCCCGACTGTCATGTTGATCGTTCGATCGATGTTAGGCTAAGGGAAAGAATCTTTTGGGCATGATTTGTTTAGATCTCTATAATCCACACACATCCTTAGTTTATTTCCTTTTTTAGTTACTACTACTATGTTAGCTAACCAATCCGGGTACTTAACTTCAAGGATGGATCCAATTTATAGAAGTTTGGATACCTCATCCCTGATGAACACATGATTGATCTCGGACTGTGACCTTCTCGTTTGCTTAACCAGATGGAACTTCGGGTCCAAACTCAGCTTGTGAATGGTTACCTCCGGTGAGATCCCTTTCATGTCAAGATGGGACCAAGCGAAACAATCGGTGTTAGCTTTAAAAAAATCAATAAGTTCTTTTCCAGAGCTCGAGGGTTAACCTCGTGGCCAGGTATACCTTTTGATTCGGTAGATGCTTGATTAATATAACTTGCTCCAACTCTTCAACCATTGATTTGGTGGCATTGGTGTCATCTGGAGCTATGAATGATCTCAGGACGTTGTAATCATCTTCATCGTCCGCTCCTTGTTCTTACTGCTTCTCCAGTTCGGCTGAGGCCTATATCAGTGATTGATTTTTAATCTCTTCTTTTTGGTCGATTCCGCGCTCCTCGATGTTGAAACCACGGGCACTGGGATCACTTCGTTGACAACAAACATTTCCCTACTGGTTGGCTATTCTCCGTAGACCATTTTGACTCCCCCCCGGTGTGGGAAATTTCAGCGTCTAGTGCAAGGTCGAAGGTATCGCCCTTATGTTATGGACCCATGGCCTTCGAAATAGAGCGTTGTACCTCATATGTCGATCACGTAAAAACTCGTTTCTTGGATTGTCCCGGCAGTGTTTATCGGCAAAGTTATTTCTCCTTTCGTGGTCTCACATGCCATGTTGAATCCGTTCAATACCTGGACTACCGGTACGATTTGATCTCGCAACCTCAATTGCTCTACGACCCTTGATCTGATGATGTTGGCCGAGCTACCTGGATCAATCAGCACACGTTTAACCCGAGATTTATTGATAAGTATAGATATTACCAGTGCATTATTGTGAGGCTATACGATGCCCTCGACATCTTCGTCGCTGAATGAAATGGTTTCCTGCGGAACGTAATCTTGGGTGCGTTTTTCCCTTGTAATAGATACTTTATTACGTTTTATCATTGGCCCTTAGGGGACTTCGACTCCCCCAATGATCAAGTTGATCACGTGCTGAGGCTCCTCTTGTTCGACCTCTTTGTTGGCGTCCCTATTTCTGAAGTGGTTTTTGGCTCGTTCACTTAGGAGTTCTCAGAGGTGCCCATTGTTGAATAGTCGAGCAACTTCTTGTCTTATCTGTCAGCAATCTTCGATCCTATGACCGTGAGTGTCGTGATACTTACACATCAAGTTAGGATCTCTCTACGTTGGGTCAAACTACAATGGTCTGGGCCACTTGGTCTCTCTGATACGCCTTATGGCCGACACGATGCTTGCAGCGTGTATGTTGAAGTTATATTCCGATAATCTTGGTGCCTCCCCTACTCTCGAGCGACCTATAGAACCCATTCTTGCTCATCAAGCCCTGACCACTAGGCCGTCGATCGCTTCTCTTCTCGATCCTTGCTGGGTGATGCCCGGATCCATTTCCCCTTCGATCCGCGCTGTATGGTTGACATCGATGTCGGATCAGTCTTGGCTCTTGATCAATGAATCTCTTAGGTCTATCATCAATCCTGATGGGGTAAACAAATCCTGAAGGGGCCTCAAGTTGGTCGTCCTCAACCCAGATCTTCGACTGGTACCTATTGTGGACGTCGACCCAATTTACCGCCGGATGCTCCACCAAATTTTATTTTAGCTGTTTAGAGGTCACGAAACTTCGGGGGTTGAGCCCCTGAGTGATTGCCTGAATGGCCTAATCATCTGCAACTGGTGGTAGTTTAATCCATTCTATCTGGAATCTTGATACAAACTCCCTGAGCATCTCGTTATCCCTTTGTTTGACCTTGAAAAGATATGACTTTCTAGTGTCGAACTTGATGACCCTGGCATGGGCATTTATGAAAGCATCTACACGAGTCAATGGAATTTGGAGGCAAGTTGTGATACCATATCATTTCTCCCTTGGACAAAGTTTCCCCAAACTTTTTCAGTAATACCGACTTGATCTCATCATCTTCCAAGTCATTCCCTTTGATCTTGCATGTATAGGAGGTCACTTGCTCATTTAGATCCGGGGTCCCATTATATTTGGGAATGTCGGGCAAACGAAACCTCTTTGGGAGCGGCTTTCGTGTCGCGCTCGGAGGAAAGGGGTTCTGGATAAATTTTTTGGAGTCCAATCCATTCAATATCGTGGGTTCTCCCTGGATATGATCGACCCTGGAATTGTATGTTTCCACCTTCTTCTCAGGCCTCGATCTTTTTCTCGCCTAACTCTACCCGTTTTGTCGACGCTTCGAGCATATTCATCACTTCTGAAGTTAACCCGAGCTTGACTTCACCCCGGCTCTCGATAATTTGTTCGTTCATTCGAGTGTTTTCCCAGGATTGTTTAGGCTCGACCCTGTTGGGGGGCATGGCTTTGATTCTGTAACTGTGCTATTGCCGCTTGTGGAGCCTGCAACATTGAATATCAGCCGTAGGCTCACTCCATCACCTTCATCTTCGGGCGCTTCTCGAGTTGTTGGTCGGGGTCCCCCATGATTATTGTTTTCGGGATCAGTTGGCAAATTGATGTTGATGGCCACCTGCGAGTTAGCATCGTCCAGGTCAATGGCTGGGACACTATTGGGATCGATAGGAAACACATCATTGTTGGGAACCACATTACTATTTTTGCCGTGATGGCGTGACTCAGTGTCAACGTTCAAGTGAGCCGACTGAGAGTTTGACATTTTAGGCTGACCTGGAATTAAGATTTCAAAGAAGAAGCGTAAAATAGGGTGGGTTATAGAGATTCGTATCAAATCACCACTATTATCCTAAGCCCACGGTGGGCGCCAAATTATTTACCCAAAAAATAAGAAATAATTAAATTTGTACGCGGTTTAAAGTATACATGGTTTAATTCAACACGAATAATTAATAATAACAGATAAATGAACTAAAGATGAAATAAACAATCAAACCAATCGCAATGTTATGACCAAGACTGATCTTATATTGAACAGTGAGTTTGTCCTCAATTGGACACTCGGTTCAAGCCAAGTCGCGAATGAAGAAAAAACCCAGTGAATAATACCTTTTACAATAGCTAGAAGACAAAAATAAATTTTTATTTCTTTGAATTGCGTGTTACAATATGTCAGACTAAAGAAAAACTTTCGCTTTATATAGTAGGGGAATTTTAATCCTAGTATAAGTCTAAAAGAGGTAAAAATCTTCTTTTTCTGGTAATTGTTGATCTTCAATCAATACTGAACGAGATTTGCACCATAATATCCAGTTGAGGGCGAGTATTACGGCCCCCTATTCGTCATGCATAACCGTCCACCACGTCTCCCGAGGTCTAATAGTTATACTCGGTCCGGGGTGCATCGCTTTACCATGTCCGATATCGAAATTCTTCCTGGGTCTCGATATAAAGGGTCTTTGGCCTCGATTATAATCTCGTCGATTTGTGCTCCCCCTTCGTTCTCTCATCGGAGAATTGAGGTAGATATTGCCTCCGATTTTACCCGTACGAAATTATCAAAGTCTTAGTGAGTAGAGTTATCTTATATTTGCAATGGCGAGAGCTAGCAGGTAATTTAATAAATGATCATTTGCAAGATACGTATATTTACAAAATACGTACAAAATGGTCGGTATACCACGTTACAAGATGAAAAATAAAAATAATATATTAAAATTTATTAAATAAATTTAAGACCTCTTATTGAGGATTGGCTTTAGGCCATGAATATCATTGAGCTGCCTCTAGCCAATTCTATTGATTTGCTCAGAAAAGCCAATTTCCCTCTCGTTAAGTATGCTTGTGTTTATTACTAGTCGTAAACTTTCCTAATCCAAAGTAGAAAAATGTTAGACATTTTTGGCGCATGAAAGATGTTTATAATTTTGAGAAAAAAAAGGTTAGTGGAAAAAAGGAAGAAGGGTAAACCAAAAATGTATGTTTTGTCTTAAGTTTTTAAAATTAAGTCCTAAGGAGCATACAGTACTATTATAATTCTGATACAATTAAACATGTAGAACAGGAGGCACAAGATGAATTATTTATTTATGTTTTCCAACCATTCTCGAATGAAGGTGTAGAAAAAGTTGAAAAAATGTGTAGCAAAGAAAATGGTAAGTTTTTCTTAAATCATGTATGCATAATTTCCAATATATTATTCGAATCCCATCGCGATGGTAAGAACTTATATATATAATAGAAGTACACACGTGAATAAATACAAGTGTTTAATGCATTACTAAACGATGTCTGATATGATTGATATACTTGCACTTCTGACGTGTCACTGACTATGATCATGCTGTTTTATTTTCTTCTTCACTCTTCACTTACTAAAACACACTCACGCGGATTTTGGTTAGCAGTTAAGCGTGTTTAATATTTATCCAAAAATGTAGACCAATGATTTGACTCATTAGACTCTTTAATATATGAAATTTTTAACTTTAAAGAATTTATAAGTAAATCACAAAATATCAAAATCAAAACTATCATACATTTTACGCAATAAGTAAATAAATTGTTTCGAAGCTTCCTCGTGCATAATTTTTCTAAAGGGCCTCAGAACCTCAATAGAAAGGGTAAAATTGAAAAGGCTTTTCATCCATTACTTTTCTAAATCAAGATCCATGCAACTTTTGTCCTTGTTATAATCTCTTATTCGTTGCTGGGTGAAATAAAAAGATAATAACAATAACATTAACAACAACAACAACAACAACAATAACAACAACAACAACAACAGTAACAATAATAATAATAATAATAATAATAATAATAATAATAATAATAATAATAATATGTCACGACCCGGAACCTGCACTGGTCGTGATGGCGCCTCTCGTGAAGACAAGGCCAGCCAACAGAACATTAACTCCTCAAATATCTAACAGTTATTAATCATAAATAAGCTTAAAGCAGGAATATCGTAACCAATATTACGAAATAACCGCAATAACAAGGATGCCAACCCAAATCCAGCCCGCAATCGGGGTGTCACAAGTCATGAGCCACTACAGAGTTTAATATCTACTACAAGACTGTATCTAAGAACATAATCCGAAGATAAACGAAGTACAGATAATAAAGAAGAAACGGGGCTGTGGACGCTGACAGCTGCCTCGCCTCTCCGGGTCCGCCTGGTCTGGATGGAAATCAGCGCTTAGGAACGAACTCTGCTATACCTGTATCTGCACACACGGTGCAGGGAGTAATGTGAGTACTCCGACCCAGTGAGCAATAAAAATGAATAACGACTGAAAATATAAAATCCCACACAGGCACAGATAATGCTATCTCAAACAGTAAAATCAAGTAAACAGTAGGAACCATTGAAACATAGCAAGAAATTCTCTTTGAAAACAATTAATAAAACAAGTATGCTCAAGTATGGTCAGTCATTGTTACCTAGCCGGTCAGCCATTGTTACCTGACCCAACGCGTGTTTCAGTGCCATTGTTACCACTGGTCAGCCATTGTTACCTGACTGGTCAGCCATTGTTACCTAACCCAACGCGTGTTTCAGTTCCATTTTTACCACTGGTCAGCCATTGTTACCTGACTGGTCAGTCATTGTTACCTGACCAAAATACATATGGCAGTGTCATTGTTACCACTGTCCAATTCTAAATGGGTACCCGCGCTCACTGTGGGTGTGCAGACTCCGGAGGGGCTCCTACAGCCCAAGCGCTATCAACAAGGCCTGAAAGCCTCCTCACCTCACTCATCATGCCCTCACATAAGGCCCTCGGCCTCAATCAGTCCAGAAATAGTCAACAGCCCCTCGGGCAACAGTAAAACAATAATACTCAGCTCAAACAATAGTTCAAATATCAGTTTAAAACTCCAAGTTTGAGTAAATATGACTGAGTTCAAGAAACAGTGTAAATCACATGGACTGAGTTCAAATAATATTTCAAACAGTGAGGAAAACAATGATGATAGTTCATAAAGAGTTCAAACACTCGGCAATAAGCCCCAAATATGGCAATAAGCCCAAATCATAGTGAAAACAACAAGTCATTGCTAATACGCGGTAAAATATCATCCGGACTGGACCAAGTCACAGTCCCCAATAGTAAATGACCCCGCGCTCGTCATGGAACGCGTGTCTCATCTCAACATAGCACCAAGTTGTGCAAATCCGGGGTTTCAAACACTCAGGACGTCATTCAAAATCATTACTCACCTCGAACCGGTGAAATCTCTAGCTCGCGACGCCTTTGCCCCTCAAACCGACCTCCACGCGCGTCGAATCTAACCAAAACCACAAGGAATACGTCACAATAGGCTAATGAATCATAACCCAATCGAAAAGACTCGAAAAATATCAAAAATCACGAAGTTGGCAAAACCCGAGCCCCGGGCCCACTTCTCGAAAAATTATAAAATTCACATTATCGGATTCCTCGTCTCGCCACGAGTTCATACATACCAAGAACTCCCAAATCTGAGCTCAAATGACCTATCAAATCCCAATTTGAAATATCAAAAACTCAAGCCCTAGTTCATCAATTTTTTTAGGCTTAATTCCATGTATTTCTAGGTAAATTTCACATAATAATCATGTTTTTAACTCAAAAATCTTACCTCCAACAAACTCCAGTAAACCATCTTCAATTGCTCCCAAAAAGCTCCCAAGATGTTCAACAATGGAGGAAAATGGACCAAGCTTCTCGGATGAAATAATATAAAACCCTTCTGCCCAGCTACAGTGTTTTTGCAATTCCCAGCAAAACCTGCGCATTTGCGAAGCTACAGTGTTTTCGCAATTCCCAGCAAAACCTTCGCATTTGCCAAGCTACAGTGTTTTCGCAATTCCCAGAATAACCTTCGCATTTGCGATGCTACAGTGTTACACCAGAACCAGCAATATCAAATTTCTCCAAAATGATCCGAAACCACCCCGAAACTCACCCGAAGCCCCCGGGACCTCAACCAAAAGCACGAACATATCCCATAACATCATTCAAACTTGTTCCAATCATCAAAACACATCAAACAACGCTAAAACCATCAAATCACATCGGATTCAAGCCTAAGTTCTTCAAAAACTTCCGAAATGCACTTTCGATCAAAAACCCGACCAAACGACGTCCGAATAACCTGAAAATTTGCACACATATCCAAAATCACCTAACGAAGCTACAACAACTCTCGGAATTCCATTCTGACCCTCGGATCAAATTCTCACCCATCAACCGGAATTCGCCAAAATACTAACTTCGCCAATTCAAGCCTAATTCTACACCGGACCTCCAAAATCAAATCTGATCGCACTCCTAAGTCACAAATCATCCCCCGAAGCTAAACGAATTACCGGAAATTACATCCGAGCCCTCTAACTCATTAGTCAACGTCCGGTTGACTTTTCCAACTTAAGCCTTCTTGAAAGAGACTAAGTGTCTCATTTTCTACCAAAACCAATCCAAATCAACTATAACACACCAAATACTGATAATGAAACATAAAGAAGCATAAAATTGGGGGAAACAGAGCGGTAACTCATGAGACGACGGGTCGGGTCGTCACATCCCCCCCAACTTAAACAAACGCTCGTCCTCGAGCGTACCCAGAGTTGCTCTAGAAGCCAACCAATAGCTGAATAACTTTACCAAGCATATACCCGGGGTGATCCCACGTCACCCTATCTCATATAGGTCTGACAACACAACATAGCTGAAATTACCCAATCCAGCCTAGCCCATAAATCATAGAACTACCTTTTCACTTCTGAAACCCTCAATACGATCAAAACCTCACTCCTATACTTTGAATAGTCCCGAACCAGCTGTAATAACCCATACTTGCAACCTCAGATGAAATCATATGATATACCACACAACCCAAACACTCGAAACGATAGCCTCTATTCACAGCAGTTGTCCACAACAACCAAATACCGATAGAAACCTCTTATTAGCTAAAGTCTTATTCCAACACTTTTATATACTGCCAACGATAAATAAAACACGTGATAAACCGTAACCATTCCTCAGATCGCCCATACATGAAGCCACTTCCTTTTTGACTAATACCACAACAGATTTCCGGGCCGAACCTCGATATCATCCTTCTAACAAGCTGAGATCAAATCTGTTCGTATTCATTAATGACTCTAACGATCCCCTCGAATCCAACACATCACTCTAGTGCTATGACACCTCAATACAGGCCTAAGCCACAACTTGCATAATACACGCACCAACGGGAAATGGTCTGAGCATACTGAAATCATAACAATTGATTCAAATGAAAGAGCTGCACCTCAAGCTCATCAGTACCATCACAACACAAGGCTGAGACCCCGTCTCACATCATAGAATAGAACACATGAATCTGCCCCGAAAGGTCATACTCCATGCAGCCTTGCCACAATGGGCGATCCTATCCCAACACTGTTACACATGAAGCACCTCAAGACACTATGATCAAAAATCGACAGCCACGCACAATTTGATGTCTGAAACCAAAGCAATTCCTTACACTCACGGTGAAACAAATATGACACGCAACCCGATAGGTCATAACCCATACTCCATCCACCAAGCCACACTCAATTACTCTTCCCGCTCGACTTTCTCTATGAATCCTCAATAGAACCGTACCACATGTGCCCATATCCAACGAATCACAACGTCTCACAACATTGAATAACAACTCATTGATCTCCTTAGATCACTGACAAGCTCAATGACCATCAAATCAACCTATCCCTCAACAATACAACTCGGGGCCAACCAAGCTAACTCAAGCTATATACGTAGTCACATCGGCCTGCCAACAAACTCAATATCAAGAAGCCTGAAGCTGCTCTTTCCACTACTATAATTCCTACCAGAGCCGTACGATACGGTGCTCGGCACCAAATCAATATTGAAACCCACGATCTCGCCCGGCGACATGCCCGGCCACAAGAAACGCATCCGAAAAAGTCCCTCAATACCGGAACTGAATCAATGGTAGAAACCTCTGCACTGACATCCGCCACGGAGGCCCAATTAAGAAAAGCAATCCTTCCCAACCGTCCGCTGGTCTTTGGAATACAAACCACTCTGCTAGAACATAACCCGATGCACCTCGCCATGGAACCCGTGGCATTTTCCGACATAACCCATAGCACAATAGTCTAGAATAACCCAACACTGAGACAACCAGTCTATACCCCAATGTCATATCCAGAATCTAATATACCAAGCAAAGAAAGATCCACTCGGGACTCCAAATCCCAATAGCCGCTAACGATACCAATACACACGATCCACAACCACTACATAGCCTGAACATGAGAACTCCCAGTCTCCAACTCCATATAGCTCGAGAATCTCTGTACCTGATTCCCAAATTCCGCAGTATGATTACATATTACACCTCGAGTACCTAATCATTCCACGAAAGATATTCTAAGATTCCCCTGTGCCATCACACAACTCAGATATCAACAGCCGATCTAACAAGAAAGCACTGCAATACTACCGTAGTATCATCAGTCTAATCACATTGCCCTTTTTCCGAGACATATACTCTCGTCAAATCACATCCATTTAGCAGCACCATTTCCTTGATTACCTGAGGCTACCCGTTGCCTAAGAATTTTATGATCTCCTTTTCAGAACTGAACTGTAACTCATCTAATCAAGAACTTCCGTTGATCCCATTAGGAAGAAGAATCATTACACATTCCATGCTTCGCATACCCATAGAAAATATATTCATCTCCAAACCACGGTGAAACCCGACAAGAACATCTCTGCCAATTCCATTCGCATAAGCTAAACTGCCAGGACTGAATCCTTCTATCCAAACCAAGCTAAGCAAGCTGTCAAAACTCAAGAACTTTGCTGCACAATGCTTGTAAAGGCTCATTACCTTGAACACATACGAGGAATTAATCATATCCTTACCATACAGATTCGGTCTACTATCAAGCTACTCCATCTATCTAATTTCCTTTCTGACTCATCATCAGCTTGATATTTCTCCCTTGCTGTAGCATCACAATGCCTCAATCCAGGCTTACCACACGAGACTCGAACATAAGACCACACTGTCTAAGACCCATAGGCCACCGAATACTCTCTCTGCTGTCCCCAGAAATACCACACTCCAGAATATTTTACTTGAAGAACTCCCTGCGAATCTGAATTCATTACCATTACCTTCCAGATACCGATATATAGAACCCCATAATCATCATAAAAATACCACCAGTCTTGACATTTTCCGATGAAAACACGGTCTCTGACCACATACACAACCTTGAGACACCTGATTGTTACATGTAGAATCTTGAACACAATAAAACCATTCTTGAGGGTCATTCACTCTTATTCAAACTGCAAGTTGCCTGACTTAACGAACAGAACCACTCGTGCCTTATTAGCACTTTGACACTGCAGGTTATGATCTAATTCCAGTACAAACAAACATCTTCCTTCTCTATACACAGAGCATTCTTTATCAACAACAGCTCAAGACATCCTATTATTTTCTCACACCTACAAAGCACCATATAACCTTTGTCAAAAATTTTGTTTCACTCGTGCCATCCTCGGCTCAATTTTTGCAACTAGAACTGATTCGCCAGCATACCTCGAGACGTAACCAACATTGCACATAGCCGTGCAATCAGCTAATCAACGGCTACCTCCCCAACTTGGCTCGAAGCCATATATCAAGACACACTTAACAACTCATAACACTTTTACTCTAATGATGCCACAATGCCACATTGATATTAAACTCAAATCATGCACAAGTTTTGTGAAAACACAGATCATCAAGTACCGTAATCCTCTACAAACCTCGCATTCATCCCCACATCAACTGAGTCCACTCTCTTAAGCGACCCGAGTTTTCAAATTTCAACACGTACCCTTCCATTACAAATGAGATCTTCTAACATACGAATAAGGACCATACCACTTAAGAATCACTCCGCGGGAGATAACCCACCTGCTTCGCCTCGATTTAGTATTTCAGCACACCTTTCATCGACATATACATAACACAGCCAATTTAGTCTTCCTGAGTCTGAACTCATACCGCCACATTATTGCACTTTACTTTCCAACTAGGAGATACAGAAATATCCTTAACGCGCCCATGATCCGGGCCACACAACAAATCACAATAGGAATCGAACACTTATCAGTTCATCTATTATCCAGCAGACTCCTTCGTCACTACCAAGATCACATAGATACATCTCGCAGTACTAACATACTCATCACATGGATATCCAACCGCCATTCCGGCTAATAAGGACAATACTGAACATATAAGTTCAAAACACTTGCTCACACAATCAGCACCTCGGTGCTCCAGCCATAGGCAAAGTCCCGGCCTCAAGTCCTCCAAACTGGCCCAGCATACTCACGAAGATCACATCTCGCCCCTGGATCGGGGAATCACAAGCCATCAGGGCACATATAATACTGAACGCTCAGGGGCGCATACAGACGTGTGGAAGGAATTTCAAGAGTTATGTCTCAAGCTGAATCAAGTACGCACGACAAGAATTCCAAGAATGGGAAGTTTTCCTAAAGGTTCTGCAGCCTCTCGAGGAGAAATACAGGCGTCCCCGTACCGCTCCGCGAGACTCTACTAAACCTGCTCATGACTCGTGAGACCTAGTAACCTAGGCTCTGATACCAACTTGTCACGACCCGGAACCGGCACTGGTCGTGATGGCGCCTCTCGTGAAGACAAGGCCAGCCAACAGAACACTAACTCCTCAAATATCTAACAGTTATTAATTATAAATAAGCTTAAAGTAGGAATATCGTAACCAATATTACGGAATAACCGCGATAACAAGGATGCAAACCCAAATCCAGCCCGCAATCGGGGTATCACAAGTCATGAGCCACTACAGAGTTTAATATCTACTACAAGACTGTATCTAAGAACATAATCCGAAGATAAACGAAGTACAGATAATAAAGAAGAAACGGGGCTGTGGACGCTGACAGTTGCCTCGTCTCTCCGGGTCCGCCTGGTCTGGATGGAAATCAGCGCTTAGGAACGAACTCTGCTATGCCTGTATCTGCACACACGGTGCAGGGAGTAATGTGAGTACTCCGACCCAGTGAGCAATAAAAATGAATAACGACTGAGAATATAAAATCCCACACAGGCACAGATAATGCTATCTCAAACAGTAAAATCAAGTAAACAGTAGGAACCAGTGAAACATAGCAAGAAATTCTCTTTGAAAACAATTAATAAAACAAGTATGCTCAAGTATGGTCAGTCATTGTTACCTAACCGGTTAGCCATTGTTACCTGCCCCAACGCGTGTTTCAGTGCCATTGTTACCACTGGTCAGCCATTGTTACCTGACTGGTTAGCCATTGTTACTTGACCCAACGCGTGTTTCAGTGCCATTGTTACCACTGGTTAACCATTGTTACCTGACTGGTCAGTCATTGTTACCTGACCAAAACACGTATGACAGTGTCATTGTTACCACTGTCCAATTCTAAATGGGTACCCGCGCTCACTGTGGGTGTGCAGACTCCGGAGGGGCTCCTACAGCCCAAGCGCTATCAACAAGGCCTGAGAGCCTGAACAGTATCAATACGAGGCCTGAAAGCCTCCTCACCTCACTCATCATGCCCTCACATAAGGCCCTCGGCCTCAATCAGTCCAGAAATAGTCAACAGCCCCTCGGGCAACAGTAAAGCAATAATACTCAGCTCAAACAATAGTTCAAATATCAGTTTAAAACTCCAAGTTTGAGTAAATATGGCTGAGTTCAAGAAACAGTGTAAATCACATGGACTAAGTTCAAATAATATTTCAAACAGTGAGGAAAACAATGATGATAGTTCATAAAGAGTTCAAACAGTCGGCAATAAGCCCCAAATATGGCAATAAGCCCAAATCATAGTGAAAACAACAAGTCATTGCTAATACGCGGTAAAATATCATCCGAACTGGACCAAGTCACAGTCCCCAATAGTAAATGACCCCGCGCTCGTCATGGAACGTGTGTCTCATCTCAACATAGCACCAAGTTGTGCAAATCCGGGGTTTCAAACCCTCAGGACGTCATTCAAAATCATTACTCACCTCGAACCGGTGAAATCTCTAGCTCGCTATGCCTTTACCCCTCAAACCGACCTCACGCGCGTTGAATCTAACCAAAACCACAAGGAATACGTCACAATAGGCTAATGAATCATAACCCAATCGAAAAGACTCGAAAAATATCAAAAATCACGAAGTTGGCAAAACCCGAGCCCCAGGCCCACTTCTCGAAAAATTACGAAATTCACATCTCCGGATTCCTCGTCTCGCCACGAGTCTATACATATCAAAATCATCAAAATCGGGATCCATTTGACCCCTCAAATCCCTATT
>NW_017670828.1:360408-362993 GCF_001879085.1 Nicotiana attenuata
AGCAATAAAGTTTCAGGGGTACATTCCTCTCAAGTTTTTGGGTCATTGCATATTAGCTACTGCTTATGTGATAAACAGACTACCATCTGTAGTCCTTCAAGGGAAATCACCTTATGAGGTTTCTTTAACAAGAGACCTTCTATCACTCACCTATGAACTATGGGATGTCTATGTTATGCTGCTACATTGCTAAAAGGAGATAAATTTGCAAGCAGGGAAATAAAGTCAGTGTTTATGGGATATTCATTTGTAACTAAAGGATACATTCTGTATGATATGTCAAAATATGTATTCTTTACCAACATGGATGTTGCTTTCAGGGAGGACGTATTCCCATTTCAATTGCAGTAAGGAGAGACAAGTCAGACAACAGATCCTTTTCTCACATATGATGATCACAATATACCAATACCTACAACAACACCAGGCCATGATATTAATGTTCCCACAACCACTGTAACATCACACCTGCACTAAACTTAGACTCCAGCACCACAGTTGATTCTGCAACTGGTAATGACTTCCAGAGTACTTCCATACCTGAAGATGCTCCTGAGATTGAGTCACCTGATTCATAAGCACCCACAGAAGAGACCCTTCCACTACCAAGCTGTGCTGACACTACCGTTCCTTTAAGAAGATCTCAAAGAGGATCCAAGGAACATGTATGGATGATAGACTATGTCACCGACAAAAACAAACCTTCTGCTAGCTCAGTTCTATATCATATTGAAGAGTCTGTCACATATGTTAGATTATCATCATCTCATCAGTTGTATCTTGGAGCCTTTTCAACAATCATAGAGCCTAAAAACTTTTGGCAGGCTTCTCAAGATCAAAGGTGGGTAGATGCAATGCAAGCAGAAATTCAAGCATTACAGGAAAATAACACTTGGGAATTGGTCAAGTTACCAGCAGGGAAGAGAGATATAGGGTGCAAATGGGTTTACAAGGTGAAACTCAAGGCCAACGGAGAAGTGGAGAGATTTAAAGCTAGATTAATAGCTAAAGGCTATAATCAGAAAGAAGGTTTAGATTATAATGAGACCTTCACATCAGTGGTTAAAATAGCCACTGTTAGGATAGTTCTTTCACATGCCGCTGTGCATAATTGATTTGTTCACCAATTAGATGTATACAATGCATTCTTACAAGGGGATCTTCATGATGATGTCTATATGGAGTTGACACAAGGTTTTACAAGTCAGGGGGATTTTGGTATGGTCTGCAGACTTGTAAAATCCCTCTATGGACTTAAACAAACTAGTAGGCAATGGAATCTGAAACTAACAGAAGCCCTCTTATCTTTTGGTTTTCATCAGAGCAGTTTAGATCACTCATTGTTTATTAGACAGCAGGATTCAGATGTTGTAGTGATCCTAGTCTATGTGGATGGCATGCTAGTGACAGGAAGCAATGTACAGCTAATTGAAGCCACCAAGAACTCCTTGGCTTCAGGCCTTCAAAATTAAGGATTTAGGAGAACTGAAATATCTCCTAGGAATGGAATTCAGTAGATCAAGGAAAGGCATATTAATCAATCAAAGGAAATAGGAATTGGAAATAATATCTAACTTGGGGCTTATAGGAGCTTAGCCCGCTTGGACTCCCTTGGAGGCAAATGTAAAGCTAACAATACCAGAACTTGACAAGTTAACAAGGGGTTGAAGATGATATACTGATGGATGACATAGGGCAATACCAAAGGCTTATTGGTAAGCTGTTATACTTGACACTCACCAGACCTGATATTGCTTTTTCAGTGCAGACACTTAGCCAATTTCTTCAGAGTCCCAAGAAGTTTCATTAGGAAGCAACCTTGAGAGTAGTAAGGTATATTAAAAGAGAACCAGGCACGGGCATTCTATTGAGCAGTAATAGCCGTCGACGCCCCCTTTTTCTAAAGCAAAATCGGGTTTACAACATTCGGGAAGACAACTCTATTCCCGTTTGGGAATTGGGTTTTTGGATTTGAAGAGTCGCCACCTAATGATTAAGTGCATTAGGACACTAAGGGTTTTGAATTTGAAAACCAGAATTCGGGTAAGGGCTAGAAATTATCTTCAGGGGAAGGTGTTAGGCACCCCTCAAGATCCACTAGTGTGGTTCCCGGCCATGCTATGTTGTGACTTCACAAATAATCAATCAAGGCTCAAATAAGGATTTGCAATTAAATTGAAACTTGTGAAAGTAAGTAGAAAGAGAGCAGAGATTTGAAAGGTCTAAACAATTCTAAAGAGAGCAAACAAATACAAACAAAGGAAAAGGGATCCTAGGTTTATGATTAATATGGATCACTTCAATGCAATACCCAGCAATCACTCCTCAAAGAGGGGTCGCACGTGATATTAGCGCATCGGTCATCATCTCCATATTCTACCCTTCCCACCCCGTAAAGGTTATTTAAACGTGTGGATTGGTCACGAATGCTTATTGCGTGCTATTACCCGTCCCGTCCTATAAGTCCTAGAGGGTATTTAGGACCACTATTCCTACAAGGTAAGGTCTAGGCTGAACCCATATCTGGGTGTAAATATGAGAATAAGATAAATTATTCACAAAAAATGATAGTCCTGAAAATAATT